>NC_086382.1:78190723-78275160 GCF_036588685.1 Mytilus trossulus | reverse complement strand
CCTAACCCTAACCCTAACCCTAACCCTAACCCTAACCCTAACCCTAACCCTAACCCTAACCCTAACCCTAACCCTAACCCTAACCCTAACCCTAACCCTAACCCTAACCCTAACCCTAACCCTAACCCTAACCCTAACCCTAACCCTAACCCTAACCCTAACCCTAACCCTAACCCTAACCCTAACCCTAACCCTAACCCTAACCCTAACCCTAACCCTAACCCTAACCCTAACCCTAACCCTAACCCTAACCCTAACCCTAACCCTAACCCTAACCCTAACCCTAACCCTAACCCTAACCCTAACCCTAACCCTAACCCTAACCCTAACCCTAACCCTAACCCTAACCCTAACCCTAACCCTAACCCTAACCCTAACCCTAACCCTAACCCTAACCCTAACCCTAACCCTAACCCTAACCCTAACCCTAACCCTAACCCTAACCCTAACCCTAACCCTAACCCTAACCCTAACCCTAACCCTAACCCTAACCCTAACCCTAACCCTAACCCTAACCCTAACCCTAACCCTAACCCTAACCCTAACCCTAACCCTAACCCTAACCCTAACCCTAACCCTAACCCTAACCCTAACCCTAACCCTAACCCTAACCCTAACCCTAACCCTAACCCTAACCCTAACCCTAACCCTAACCCTAACCCTAACCCTAACCCTAACCCTAACCCTAACCCTAACCCTAACCCTAACCCTAACCCTAACCCTAACCCTAACCCTAACCCTAACCCTAACCCTAACCCTAACCCTAACCCTAACCCTAACCCTAACCCTAACCCTAACCCTAACCCTAACCCTAACCCTAACCCTAACCCTAACCCTAACCCTAACCCTAACCCTAACCCTAACCCTAACCCTAACCCTAACCCTAACCCTAACCCTAACCCTAACCCTAACCCTAACCCTAACCCTAACCCTAACCCTAACCCTAACCCTAACCCTAACCCTAACCCTAACCCTAACCCTAACCCTAACCCTAACCCTAACCCTAACCCTAACCCTAACCCTAACCCTAACCCTAACCCTAACCCTAACCCTAACCCTAACCCTAACCCTAACCCTAACCCTAACCCTAACCCTAACCCTAACCCTAACCCTAACCCTAACCCTAACCCTAACCCTAACCCTAACCCTAACCCTAACCCTAACCCTAACCCTAACCCTAACCCTAACCCTAACCCTAACCCTAACCCTAACCCTAACCCTAACCCTAACCCTAACCCTAACCCTAACCCTAACCCTAACCCTAACCCTAACCCTAACCCTAACCCTAACCCTAACCCTAACCCTAACCCTAACCCTAACCCTAACCCTAACCCTAACCCTAACCCTAACCCTAACCCTAACCCTAACCCTAACCCTAACCCTAACCCTAACCCTAACCCTAACCCTAACCCTAACCCTAACCCTAACCCTAACCCTAACCCTAACCCTAACCCTAACCCTAACCCTAACCCTAACCCTAACCCTAACCCTAACCCTAACCCTAACCCTAACCCTAACCCTAACCCTAACCCTAACCCTAACCCTAACCCTAACCCTAACCCTAACCCTAACCCTAACCCTAACCCTAACCCTAACCCTAACCCTAACCCTAACCCTAACCCTAACCCTAACCCTAACCCTAACCCTAACCCTAACCCTAACCCTAACCCTAACCCTAACCCTAACCCTAACCCTAACCCTAACCCTAACCCTAACCCTAACCCTAACCCTAACCCTAACCCTAACCCTAACCCTAACCCTAACCCTAACCCTAACCCTAACCCTAACCCTAACCCTAACCCTAACCCTAACCCTAACCCTAACCCTAACCCTAACCCTAACCCTAACCCTAACCCTAACCCTAACCCTAACCCTAACCCTAACCCTAACCCTAACCCTAACCCTAACCCTAACCCTAACCCTAACCCTAACCCTAACCCTAACCCTAACCCTAACCCTAACCCTAACCCTAACCCTAACCCTAACCCTAACCCTAACCCTAACCCTAACCCTAACCCTAACCCTAACCCTAACCCTAACCCTAACCCTAACCCTAACCCTAACCCTAACCCTAACCCTAACCCTAACCCTAACCCTAACCCTAACCCTAACCCTAACCCTAACCCTAACCCTAACCCTAACCCTAACCCTAACCCTAACCCTAACCCTAACCCTAACCCTAACCCTAACCCTAACCCTAACCCTAACCCTAACCCTAACCCTAACCCTAACCCTAACCCTAACCCTAACCCTAACCCTAACCCTAACCCTAACCCTAACCCTAACCCTAACCCTAACCCTAACCCTAACCCTAACCCTAACCCTAACCCTAACCCTAACCCTAACCCTAACCCTAACCCTAACCCTAACCCTAACCCTAACCCTAACCCTAACCCTAACCCTAACCCTAACCCTAACCCTAACCCTAACCCTAACCCTAACCCTAACCCTAACCCTAACCCTAACCCTAACCCTAACCCTAACCCTAACCCTAACCCTAACCCTAACCCTAACCCTAACCCTAACCCTAACCCTAACCCTAACCCTAACCCTAACCCTAACCCTAACCCTAACCCTAACCCTAACCCTAACCCTAACCCTAACCCTAACCCTAACCCTAACCCTAACCCTAACCCTAACCCTAACCCTAACCCTAACCCTAACCCTAACCCTAACCCTAACCCTAACCCTAACCCTAACCCTAACCCTAACCCTAACCCTAACCCTAACCCTAACCCTAACCCTAACCCTAACCCTAACCCTAACCCTAACCCTAACCCTAACCCTAACCCTAACCCTAACCCTAACCCTAACCCTAACCCTAACCCTAACCCTAACCCTAACCCTAACCCTAACCCTAACCCTAACCCTAACCCTAACCCTAACCCTAACCCTAACCCTAACCCTAACCCTAACCCTAACCCTAACCCTAACCCTAACCCTAACCCTAACCCTAACCCTAACCCTAACCCTAACCCTAACCCTAACCCTAACCCTAACCCTAACCCTAACCCTAACCCTAACCCTAACCCTAACCCTAACCCTAACCCTAACCCTAACCCTAACCCTAACCCTAACCCTAACCCTAACCCTAACCCTAACCCTAACCCTAACCCTAACCCTAACCCTAACCCTAACCCTAACCCTAACCCTAACCCTAACCCTAACCCTAACCCTAACCCTAACCCTAACCCTAACCCTAACCCTAACCCTAACCCTAACCCTAACCCTAACCCTAACCCTAACCCTAACCCTAACCCTAACCCTAACCCTAACCCTAACCCTAACCCTAACCCTAACCCTAACCCTAACCCTAACCCTAACCCTAACCCTAACCCTAACCCTAACCCTAACCCTAACCCTAACCCTAACCCTAACCCTAACCCTAACCCTAACCCTAACCCTAACCCTAACCCTAACCCTAACCTTAACACTAACCTTAACCCTGACCCTAACCCAAACACTAACCCTAACCCAAACCCTAACCCTAACCCAAACCCTAACCTTAACACTAACCTTAACCCTGACCCTAACCCAAACACTAACCCTAACCCAAACCCCAAATGTGTTAAAATTGTTGTTTTGGAGGCCTTACTCCATCTCGGAAAGGGTAAGTCTAGGAGGGTAACCGATTGGATTTTCGTATTAAGTTTTTTCACAAACTTCTCAAAAATCATAATTTTGGAGGGATGGGGGGTCGGGTTATAGTTTTTGGTACTTTTCAAAGTCTATCTTTTCAATATTTCAACATGATCCTCTGCTGCGATCGGCTTGCCGTTAAAAAATCGGTCCCAATAGGGGTAGTACTTTTCGACAATTAAGCCTGTAGTGAAGACCGCAAGTCTTTATCTGTTGAAGTTTAGGAGTTGGGGTTAACTTGGGGTAAAAAAAAAAAAAAAATCTTTCCAATATCAGTGAGGTCGGAGGGTGCGGCCGTACATTTCAGTGATACCAATACGTTTTCATTCTCTAGATTGCTTCTCTATCTTTTAGGAACAGTTAACTTTATAAAAATATCTCTATTCAAATCCATTCTACATCTGTTTGAAGATTGAAGTCAAAGGCACTTTTCATACTCTGTACTTAGAAATATTTTTTGAAATTTCTGACGCATGCGCAGTCACAAAAAAGGGCAGACATGCGCAGAAGTGAGAAAGGGCACCTCACTAACCCTCGTCAAAGTATACTACCATGTCCCAAACCCTGACCCTGACCCTAACCCAAACACTAACCCTAACACTAACCCTAACCCAAACCCTAACCCTAACCCAAACCCTAACCTTAACACTAACCTTAACCCTGACCCTAACCCAAACACTAACCCTAACCCAAACCCTAACCCTAACCCAAACCCTAACCTTAACACTAACCTTAACCCTGACCCTAACCCAAACACTAACCCTAACCCAAACCCCAAATGTGTTAAAATTGTTGTTTTGGAGGCCTTACTCCATCTCGGAAAGGGTAAGTCTAGGAGGGTAACCGATTGGATTTTCGTATTAAGTTTTTTCACAAACTTCTCAAAAATCATAATTTTGGAGGGATGGGGGGTCGGGTTATGGTTTTTGGTACTTTTCAAAGTCTATCTTTTCAATATTTCAACATGATCCTCTGCTGCGATCGGCTTGCCGTTAAAAAATCGGCCCCGTTAGGGGTAGTACTTTTCGACAATTAAGCCTGTAGTGAAGACCGCAAGTCTTTATCTGTTGAAGTTTAGGAGTTGGGGTTAACTTGGGGTAAAAAAAAAAAATAAAATCTTTCCAATATCAGTGAGGTCGGAGGGTGCGGCCGTACATTTCAGTGATACCAATACGTTTTCATTCTCTAGATTGCTTCTCTATCTTTTAGGAACAGTTAACTTTATAAAAATATCTCTATTCAAATCCATTCTACATCTGTTTGAAGATTGAAGTCAAAGGCACTTTTCATACTCTGTACTTAGAAATATTTTTTGAAATTTCTGACGCATGCGCAGTCACAAAAAAGGGCAGACATGCGCAGAAGTGAGAAAGGGCACCTCACTAACCCTCGTCAAAGTATACTACCATGTCCCAAACCCTGACCCTGACCCTAACCCAAACACTAACCCTAACACTAACCCTAACCCAAACCCTAACCCTAACCCAAACCCTAACCTTAACACTAACCTTAACCCTGCGACAATTAAGCCTATAGTGAAGACCGCAAGTCTTTATCTGTTGAAGTTTAGGAGTTGGGGTTAACTTGGGGTAAAAAAAAAAAAAAAAATCTTTCCAATATCAGTGAGGTCGGAGGGTGCGGCCGTACATTTCAGTGATACCAATACGTTTTCATTCTCTAGATTGCTTCTCTATCTTTTAGGAACAGTTAACTTTATAAAAATATCTCTATTCAAATCCATTCTACATCTGTTTGAAGATTGAAGTCAAAGGCACTTTTCATACTCTGTACTTAGAAATATTTTTTGAAATTTCTGACGCATGCGCAGTCACAAAAAAGGGCAGACATGCGCAGAAGTGAGAAAGGGCACCTCACTAACCCTCGTCAAAGTATACTACCATGTCCCAAACCCTGACCCTGACCCTAACCCAAACACTAACCCTAACACTAACCCTAACCCAAACCCTAACCCTAACCCAAACCCTAACCTTAACACTAACCTTAACCCTGACCCTAACCCAAACACTAACCCTAACCCAAACCCTAACCCTAACCCAAACCCTAACCTTAACACTAACCTTAACCCTGACCCTAACCCAAACACTAACCCTAACCCAAACCCCAAATGTGTTAAAATTGTTGTTTTGGAGGCCTTACTCCATCTCGGAAAGGGTAAGTCTAGGAGGGTAACCGATTGGATTTTCGTATTAAGTTTTTTCACAAACTTCTCAAAAATCATAATTTTGGAGGGATGGGGGGTCGGGTTATGGTTTTTGGTACTTTTCAAAGTCTATCTTTTCAATATTTCAACATGATCCTCTGCTGCGATCGGCTTGCCGTTAAAAAATTGGCCCCGTTAGGGGTAGTACTTTTCGACAATTAAGCCTGTAGTGAAGACCGCAAGTCTTTATCTGTTGAAGTTTAGGAGTTGGGGTTAACTTGGGGTAAAAAAAAAAAATAAATCTTTCCAATATCAGTGAGGTCGGAGGGTGCGGCCGTACATTTCAGTGATACCAATACGTTTTCATTCTCTAGATTGCTTCTCTATCTTTTAGGAACAGTTAACTTTATAAAAATATCTCTATTCAAATCCATTCTACATCTGTTTGAAGATTGAAGTCAAAGGCACTTTTCATACTCTGTACTTAGAAATATTTTTTGAAATTTCTGACGCATGCGCAGTCACAAAAAAGGGCAGACATGCGCAGAAGTGAGAAAGGGCACCTCACTAACCCTCGTCAAAGTATACTACCATGTCCCAAACCCTGACCCTGACCCTAACCCAAACACTAACCCTAACACTAACCCTAACCCAAACCCTAACCCTAACCCAAACCCTAACCTTAACACTAACCTTAACCCTGACCCTAACCCAAACACTAACCCTAACCCAAACCCTAACCCTAACCCAAACCCTAACCTTAACACTAACCTTAACCCTGACCCTAACCCAAACACTAACCCTAACCCAAACCCCAAATGTGTTAAAATTGTTGTTTTGGAGGCCTTACTCCATCTCGGAAAGGGTAAGTCTAGGAGGGTAACCGATTGGATTTTCGTATTAAGTTTTTTCACAAACTTCTCAAAAATCATAATTTTGGAGGGATGGGGGGTCGGGTTATGGTTTTTGGTACTTTTCAAAGTCTATCTTTTCAATATTTCAACATGATCCTCTGCTGCGATCGGCTTGCCGTTAAAAAATTGGCCCCGTTAGGGGTAGTACTTTTCGACAATTAAGCCTGTAGTGAAGACCGCAAGTCTTTATCTGTTGAAGTTTAGGAGTTGGGGTTAACTTGGGGTAAAAAAAAAAAAAAAAATCTTTCCAATATCAGTGAGGTCGGAGGGTGCGGCCGTACATTTCAGTGATACCAATACGTTTTCATTCTCTAGATTGCTTCTCTATCTTTTAGGAACAGTTAACTTTATAAAAATATCTCTATTCAAATCCATTCTACATCTGTTTGAAGATTGAAGTCAAAGGCACTTTTCATACTCTGTACTTAGAAATATTTTTTGAAATTTCTGACGCATGCGCAGTCACAAAAAAGGGCAGACATGCGCAGAAGTGAGAAAGGGCACCTCACTAACCCTCGTCAAAGTATACTACCATGTCCCAAACCCTGACCCTGACCCTAACCCAAACACTAACCCTAACACTAACCCTAACCCAAACCCTAACCCTAACCCAAACCCTAACCTTAACACTAACCTTAACCCTGACCCTAACCCAAACACTAACCCTAACCCAAACCCTAACCCTAACCCAAACCCTAACCTTAACACTAACCTTAACCCTGACCCTAACCCAAACACTAACCCTAACCCAAACCCCAAATGTGTTAAAATTGTTGTTTTGGAGGCCTTACTCCATCTCGGAAAGGGTAAGTCTAGGAGGGTAACCGATTGGATTTTCGTATTAAGTTTTTTCACAAACTTCTCAAAAATCATAATTTTGGAGGGATGGGGGGTCGGGTTATGGTTTTTGGTACTTTTCAAAGTCTATCTTTTCAATATTTCAACATGATCCTCTGCTGCGATCGGCTTGCCGTTAAAAAATCGGCCCCGTTAGGGGTAGTACTTTTCGACAATTAAGCCTGTAGTGAAGACCGCAAGTCTTTATCTGTTGAAGTTTAGGAGTTGGGGTTAACTTGGGGTAAAAAAAAAAAAAAAAATCTTTCCAATATCAGTGAGGTCGGAGGGTGCGGCCGTACATTTCAGTGATACCAATACGTTTTCATTCTCTAGATTGCTTCTCTATCTTTTAGGAACAGTTAACTTTATAAAAATATCTCTATTCAAATCCATTCTACATCTGTTTGAAGATTGAAGTCAAAGGCACTTTTCATACTCTGTACTTAGAAATATTTTTTGAAATTTCTGACGCATGCGCAGTCACAAAAAAGGGCAGACATGCGCAGAAGTGAGAAAGGGCACCTCACTAACCCTCGTCAAAGTATACTACCATGTCCCAAACCCTGACCCTGACCCTAACCCAAACACTAACCCTAACACTAACCCTAACCCAAACCCTAACCCTAACCCAAACCCTAACCCTAACCCAAACCCTAACCCTGACCCTAACCCAAACACTAACCCTAACCCAAACCCTAACCCTAACCCAAACCCTAACCTTAACACTAACCTTAACCCTGACCCTAACCCAAACACTAACCCTAACCCAAACCCCAAATGTGTTAAAATTGTTGTTTTGGAGGCCTTACTCCATCTCGGAAAGGGTAAGTCTAGGAGGGTAACCGATTGGATTTTCGTATTAAGTTTTTTCACAAACTTCTCAAAAATCATAATTTTGGAGGGATGGGGGGTCGGGTTATGGTTTTTGGTACTTTTCAAAGTCTATCTTTTCAATATTTCAACATGATCCTCTGCTGCGATCGGCTTGCCGTTAAAAAATCGGCCCCGTTAGGGGTAGTACTTTTCGACAATTAAGCCTGTAGTGAAGACCGCAAGTCTTTATCTGTTGAAGTTTAGGAGTTGGGGTTAACTTGGGGTAAAAAAAAAAAAAAAAATCTTTCCAATATCAGTGAGGTCGGAGGGTGCGGCCGTACATTTCAGTGATACCAATACGTTTTCATTCTCTAGATTGCTTCTCTATCTTTTAGGAACAGTTAACTTTATAAAAATATCTCTATTCAAATCCATTCTACATCTGTTTGAAGATTGAAGTCAAAGGCACTTTTCATACTCTGTACTTAGAAATATTTTTTGAAATTTCTGACGCATGCGCAGTCACAAAAAAGGGCAGACATGCGCAGAAGTGAGAAAGGGCACCTCACTAACCCTCGTCAAAGTATACTACCATGTCCCAAACCCTGACCCTGACCCTAACCCAAACACTAACCCTAACACTAACCCTAACCCAAACCCTAACCCTAACCCAAACCCTAACCCTAACCCAAACCCTAACCCTGACCCTAACCCAAACACTAACCCTAACCCAAACCCTAACCCTAACCCAAACCCTAACCTTAACACTAACCTTAACCCTGACCCTAACCCAAACACTAACCCTAACCCAAACCCCAAATGTGTTAAAATTGTTGTTTTGGAGGCCTTACTCCATCTCGGAAAGGGTAAGTCTAGGAGGGTAACCGATTGGATTTTCGTATTAAGTTTTTTCACAAACTTCTCAAAAATCATAATTTTGGAGGGATGGGGGGTCGGGTTATGGTTTTTGGTACTTTTCAAAGTCTATCTTTTCAATATTTCAACATGATCCTCTGCTGCGATCGGCTTGCCGTTAAAAAATCGGCCCCGTTAGGGGTAGTACTTTTCGACAATTAAGCCTGTAGTGAAGACCGCAAGTCTTTATCTGTTGAAGTTTAGGAGTTGGGGTTAACTTGGGGTAAAAAAAAAAAAAAAAATCTTTCCAATATCAGTGAGGTCGGAGGGTGCGGCCGTACATTTCAGTGATACCAATACGTTTTCATTATCTAGATTGCGTCTCTATCTTTTAGGAACAGTTAACTTTATAAAAATATCTCTATTCAAATCCATTCTACATCTGTTTGAAGATTGAAGTCAAAGGCACTTTTCATACTCTGTACTTAGAAATATTTTTTGAAATTTCTGACGCATGCGCAGTCACAAAAAAGGGCAGACATGCGCAGAAGTGAGAAAGGGCACCTCACTAACCCTCGTCAAAGTATACTACCATGTCCCAAACCCTGACCCTGACCCTAACCCAAACACTAACCCTAACACTAACCCTAACCCAAACCCTAACCCTAACCCAAACCCTAACCTTAACACTAACCTTAACCCTGACCCTAACCCAAACACTAACCCTAACCCAAACCCTAACCCTAACCCAAACCCTAACCTTAACACTAACCTTAACCCTGACCCTAACCCAAACACTAACCCTAACCCAAACCCCAAATGTGTTAAAATTGTTGTTTTGGAGGCCTTACTCCATCTCGGAAAGGGTAAGTCTAGGAGGGTAACCGATTGGATTTTCGTATTAAGTTTTTTCACAAACTTCTCAAAAATCATAATTTTGGAGGGATGGGGGGTCGGGTTATGGTTTTTGGTACTTTTCAAAGTCTATCTTTTCAATATTTCAACATGATCCTCTGCTGCGATCGGCTTGCCGTTAAAAAATCGGCCCCATTAGGGGTAGTACTTTTGGACAATTAAGCCTGTAGTGAAGACCGCAAGTCTTTATCTGTTGAAGTTTAGGAGTTGGGGTTAACTTGGGGTAAAAAAAAAAAAAAAAATCTTTCCAATATCAGTGAGGTCGGAGGGTGCGGCCGTACATTTCAGTGATACCAATACGTTTTCATTCTCTAGATTGCTTCTCTATCTTTTAGGAACAGTTAACTTTATAAAAATATCTCTATTCAAATCCATTCTACATCTGTTTGAAGATTGAAGTCAAAGGCACTTTTCATACTCTGTACTTAGAAATATTTTTTGAAATTTCTGACGCATGCGCAGTCACAAAAAAGGGCAGACATGCGCAGAAGTGAGAAAGGGCACCTCACTAACCCTCGTCAAAGTATACTACCATGTCCCAAACCCTGACCCTGACCCTAACCCAAACACTAACCCTAACACTAACCCTAACCCAAACCCTAACCCTAACCCAAACCCTAACCTTAACACTAACCTTAACCCTGACCCTAACCCAAACACTAACCCTAACCCAAACCCTAACCCTAACCCAAACCCTAACCTTAACACTAACCTTAACCCTGACCCTAACCCAAACACTAACCCTAACCCAAACCCCAAATGTGTTAAAATTGTTGTTTTGGAGGCCTTACTCCATCTCGGAAAGGGTAAGTCTAGGAGGGTAACCGATTGGATTTTCGTATTAAGTTTTTTCACAAACTTCTCAAAAATCATAATTTTGGAGGGATGGGGGGTCGGGTTATGGTTTTTGGTACTTTTCAAAGTCTATCTTTTCAATATTTCAACATGATCCTCTGCTGCGATCGGCTTGCCGTTAAAAAATCGGCCCCGTTAGGGGTAGTACTTTTCGACAATTAAGCCTGTAGTGAAGACCGCAAGTCTTTATCTGTTGAAGTTTAGGAGTTGGGGTTAACTTGGGGTAAAAAAAAAAAAAAAAATCTTTCCAATATCAGTGAGGTCGGAGGGTGCGGCCGTACATTTCAGTGATACCAATACGTTTTCATTCTCTAGATTGCTTCTCTATCTTTTAGGAACAGTTAACTTTATAAAAATATCTCTATTCAAATCCATTCTACATCTGTTTGAAGATTGAAGTCAAAGGCACTTTTCATACTCTGTACTTAGAAATATTTTTTGAAATTTCTGACGCATGCGCAGTCACAAAAAAGGGCAGACATGCGCAGAAGTGAGAAAGGGCACCTCACTAACCCTCGTCAAAGTATACTACCATGTCCCAAACCCTGACCCTGACCCTAACCCAAACACTAACCCTAACACTAACCCTAACCCAAACCCTAACCCTAACCCAAACCCTAACCTTAACACTAACCTTAACCCTGACCCTAACCCAAACACTAACCCTAACCCAAACCCTAACCCTAACCCAAACCCTAACCTTAACACTAACCTTAACCCTGACCCTAACCCAAACACTAACCCTAACCCAAACCCCAAATGTGTTAAAATTGTTGTTTTGGAGGCCTTACTCCATCTCGGAAAGGGTAAGTCTAGGAGGGTAACCGATTGGATTTTCGTATTAAGTTTTTTCACAAACTTCTCAAAAATCATAATTTTGGAGGGATGGGGGGTCGGGTTATGGTTTTTGGTACTTTTCAAAGTCTATCTTTTCAATATTTCAACATGATCCTCTGCTGCGATCGGCTTGCCGTTAAAAAATCGGCCCCGTTAGGGGTAGTACTTTTCGACAATTAAGCCTGTAGTGAAGACCGCAAGTCTTTATCTGTTGAAGTTTAGGAGTTGGGGTTAACTTGGGGTAAAAAAAAAAAAAAAAATCTTTCCAATATCAGTGAGGTCGGAGGGTGCGGCCGTACATTTCAGTGATACCAATACGTTTTCATTCTCTAGATTGCTTCTCTATCTTTTAGGAACAGTTAACTTTATAAAAATATCTCTATTCAAATCCATTCTACATCTGTTTGAAGATTGAAGTCAAAGGCACTTTTCATACTCTGTACTTAGAAATATTTTTTGAAATTTCTGACGCATGCGCAGTCACAAAAAAGGGCAGACATGCGCAGAAGTGAGAAAGGGCACCTCACTAACCCTCGTCAAAGTATACTACCATGTCCCAAACCCTGACCCTGACCCTAACCCAAACACTAACCCTAACACTAACCCTAACCCAAACCCTAACCCTAACCCAAACCCTAACCTTAACACTAACCTTAACCCTGACCCTAACCCAAACACTAACCCTAACCCAAACCCTAACCCTAACCCAAACCCTAACCTTAACACTAACCTTAACCCTGACCCTAACCCAAACACTAACCCTAACCCAAACCCCAAATGTGTTAAAATTGTTGTTTTGGAGGCCTTACTCCATCTCGGAAAGGGTAAGTCTAGGAGGGTAACCGATTGGATTTTCGTATTAAGTTTTTTCACAAACTTCTCAAAAATCATAATTTTGGAGGGATGGGGGGTCGGGTTATGGTTTTTGGTACTTTTCAAAGTCTATCTTTTCAATATTTCAACATGATCCTCTGCTGCGATCGGCTTGCCGTTAAAAAATCGGCCCCTTTAGGGGTAGTACTTTTCGACAATTAAGCCTGTAGTGAAGACCGCAAGTCTTTATCTGTTGAAGTTTAGGAGTTGGGGTTAACTTGGGGTAAAAAAAAAAAAAAAAATCTTTCCAATATCAGTGAGGTCGGAGGGTGCGGCCGTACATTTCAGTGATACCAATACGTTTTCATTCTCTAGATTGCTTCTCTATCTTTTAGGAACAGTTAACTTTATAAAAATATCTCTATTCAAATCCATTCTACATCTGTTTGAAGATTGAAGTCAAAGGCACTTTTCATACTCTGTACTTAGAAATATTTTTTGAAATTTCTGACGCATGCGCAGTCACAAAAAAGGGCAGACATGCGCAGAAGTGAGAAAGGGCACCTCACTAACCCTCGTCAAAGTATACTACCATGTCCCAAACCCTGACCCTGACCCTAACCCAAACACTAACCCTAACACTAACCCTAACCCAAACCCTAACCCTAACCCAAACCCTAACCTTAACACTAACCTTAACCCTGACCCTAACCCAAACACTAACCCTTACCCAAACCCTAACCCTAACCCAAACCCTAACCTTAACACTAACCTTAACCCTGACCCTAACCCAAACACTAACCCTAACCCAAACCCCAAATGTGTTAAAATTGTTGTTTTGGAGGCCTTACTCCATCTCGGAAAGGGTAAGTCTAGGAGGGTAACCGATTGGATTTTCGTATTAAGTTTTTTCACAAACTTCTCAAAAATCATAATTTTGGAGGGATGGGGGGTCGGGTTATGGTTTTTGGTACTTTTCAAAGTCTATCTTTTCAATATTTCAACATGATCCTCTGCTGCGATCGGCTTGCCGTTAAAAAATCGGCCCCGTTAGGGGTAGTACTTTTCGACAATTAAGCCTGTAGTGAAGACCGCAAGTCTTTATCTGTTGAAGTTTAGGAGTTGGGGTTAACTTGGGGTAAAAAAAAAAAAAAAAATCTTTCC
Organism: Mytilus trossulus; assembly: GCF_036588685.1. Lineage (NCBI taxonomy): Eukaryota > Metazoa > Mollusca > Bivalvia > Mytilida > Mytilidae > Mytilus > Mytilus trossulus. The sequence goes on along the minus strand of NC_086382.1, from coordinate 78,261,357 downwards.
AATATCAGTGAGGTCGGAGGGTGCGGCCGTACATTTCAGTGATACCAATACGTTTTCATTCTCTAGATTGCTTCTCTATCTTTTAGGAACAGTTAACTTTATAAAAATATCTCTATTCAAATCCATTCTACATCTGTTTGAAGATTGAAGTCAAAGGCACTTTTCATACTCTGTACTTAGAAATATTTTTTGAAATTTCTGACGCATGCGCAGTCACAAAAAAGGGCAGACATGCGCAGAAGTGAGAAAGGGCACCTCACTAACCCTCGTCAAAGTATACTACCATGTCCCAAACCCTGACCCTGACCCTAACCCAAACACTAACCCTAACACTAACCCTAACCCAAACCCTAACCCTAACCCAAACCCTAACCTTAACACTAACCTTAACCCTGACCCTAACCCAAACACTAACCCTTACCCAAACCCTAACCCTAACCCAAACCCTAACCTTAACACTAACCTTAACCCTGACCCTAACCCAAACACTAACCCTAACCCAAACCCCAAATGTGTTAAAATTGTTGTTTTGGAGGCCTTACTCCATCTCGGAAAGGGTAAGTCTAGGAGGGTAACCGATTGGATTTTCGTATTAAGTTTTTTCACAAACTTCTCAAAAATCATAATTTTGGAGGGATGGGGGGTCGGGTTATGGTTTTTGGTACTTTTCAAAGTCTATCTTTTCAATATTTCAACATGATCCTCTGCTGCGATCGGCTTGCCGTTAAAAAATCGGCCCCGTTAGGGGTAGTACTTTTCGACAATTAAGCCTGTAGTGAAGACCGCAAGTCTTTATCTGTTGAAGTTTAGGAGTTGGGGTTAACTTGGGGTAAAAAAAAAAAAAAAAATCTTTCCAATATCAGTGAGGTCGGAGGGTGCGGCCGTACATTTCAGTGATACCAATACGTTTTCATTCTCTAGATTGCTTCTCTATCTTTTAGGAACAGTTAACTTTATAAAAATATCTCTATTCAAATCCATTCTACATCTGTTTGAAGATTGAAGTCAAAGGCACTTTTCATACTCTGTACTTAGAAATATTTTTTGAAATTTCTGACGCATGCGCAGTCACAAAAAAGGGCAGACATGCGCAGAAGTGAGAAAGGGCACCTCACTAACCCTCGTCAAAGTATACTACCATGTCCCAAACCCTGACCCTGACCCTAACCCAAACACTAACCCTAACACTAACCCTAACCCAAACCCTAACCCTAACCCAAACCCTAACCCTAACCCAAACCCTAACCCTGACCCTAACCCAAACACTAACCCTAACCCAAACCCTAACCCTAACCCAAACCCTAACCTTAACACTAACCTTAACCCTGACCCTAACCCAAACACTAACCCTAACCCAAACCCCAAATGTGTTAAAATTGTTGTTTTGGAGGCCTTACTCCATCTCGGAAAGGGTAAGTCTAGGAGGGTAACCGATTGGATTTTCGTATTAAGTTTTTTCACAAACTTCTCAAAAATCATAATTTTGGAGGGATGGGGGGTCGGGTTATGGTTTTTGGTACTTTTCAAAGTCTATCTTTTCAATATTTCAACATGATCCTCTGCTGCGATCGGCTTGCCGTTAAAAAATCGGCCCCGTTAGGGGTAGTACTTTTCGACAATTAAGCCTGTAGTGAAGACCGCAAGTCTTTATCTGTTGAAGTTTAGGAGTTGGGGTTAACTTGGGGTAAAAAAAAAAAAAAAAATCTTTCCAATATCAGTGAGGTCGGAGGGTGCGGCCGTACATTTCAGTGATACCAATACGTTTTCATTCTCTAGATTGCTTCTCTATCTTTTAGGAACAGTTAACTTTATAAAAATATCTCTATTCAAATCCATTCTACATCTGTTTGAAGATTGAAGTCAAAGGCACTTTTCATACTCTGTACTTAGAAATATTTTTTGAAATTTCTGACGCATGCGCAGTCACAAAAAAGGGCAGACATGCGCAGAAGTGAGAAAGGGCACCTCACTAACCCTCGTCAAAGTATACTACCATGTCCCAAACCCTGACCCTGACCCTAACCCAAACACTAACCCTAACACTAACCCTAACCCAAACCCTAACCCTAACCCAAACCCTAACCCTAACCCAAACCCTAACCCTGACCCTAACCCAAACACTAACCCTAACCCAAACCCTAACCCTAACCCAAACCCTAACCTTAACACTAACCTTAACCCTGACCCTAACCCAAACACTAACCCTAACCCAAACCCCAAATGTGTTAAAATTGTTGTTTTGGAGGCCTTACTCCATCTCGGAAAGGGTAAGTCTAGGAGGGTAACCGATTGGATTTTCGTATTAAGTTTTTTCACAAACTTCTCAAAAATCATAATTTTGGAGGGATGGGGGGTCGGGTTATGGTTTTTGGTACTTTTCAAAGTCTATCTTTTCAATATTTCAACATGATCCTCTGCTGCGATCGGCTTGCCGTTAAAAAATCGGCCCCGTTAGGGGTAGTACTTTTCGACAATTAAGCCTGTAGTGAAGACCGCAAGTCTTTATCTGTTGAAGTTTAGGAGTTGGGGTTAACTTGGGGTAAAAAAAAAAAAAAAAATCTTTCCAATATCAGTGAGGTCGGAGGGTGCGGCCGTACATTTCAGTGATACCAATACGTTTTCATTATCTAGATTGCGTCTCTATCTTTTAGGAACAGTTAACTTTATAAAAATATCTCTATTCAAATCCATTCTACATCTGTTTGAAGATTGAAGTCAAAGGCACTTTTCATACTCTGTACTTAGAAATATTTTTTGAAATTTCTGACGCATGCGCAGTCACAAAAAAGGGCAGACATGCGCAGAAGTGAGAAAGGGCACCTCACTAACCCTCGTCAAAGTATACTACCATGTCCCAAACCCTGACCCTGACCCTAACCCAAACACTAACCCTAACACTAACCCTAACCCAAACCCTAACCCTAACCCAAACCCTAACCTTAACACTAACCTTAACCCTGACCCTAACCCAAACACTAACCCTAACCCAAACCCTAACCCTAACCCAAACCCTAACCTTAACACTAACCTTAACCCTGACCCTAACCCAAACACTAACCCTAACCCAAACCCCAAATGTGTTAAAATTGTTGTTTTGGAGGCCTTACTCCATCTCGGAAAGGGTAAGTCTAGGAGGGTAACCGATTGGATTTTCGTATTAAGTTTTTTCACAAACTTCTCAAAAATCATAATTTTGGAGGGATGGGGGGTCGGGTTATGGTTTTTGGTACTTTTCAAAGTCTATCTTTTCAATATTTCAACATGATCCTCTGCTGCGATCGGCTTGCCGTTAAAAAATCGGCCCCATTAGGGGTAGTACTTTTGGACAATTAAGCCTGTAGTGAAGACCGCAAGTCTTTATCTGTTGAAGTTTAGGAGTTGGGGTTAACTTGGGGTAAAAAAAAAAAAAAAAATCTTTCCAATATCAGTGAGGTCGGAGGGTGCGGCCGTACATTTCAGTGATACCAATACGTTTTCATTCTCTAGATTGCTTCTCTATCTTTTAGGAACAGTTAACTTTATAAAAATATCTCTATTCAAATCCATTCTACATCTGTTTGAAGATTGAAGTCAAAGGCACTTTTCATACTCTGTACTTAGAAATATTTTTTGAAATTTCTGACGCATGCGCAGTCACAAAAAAGGGCAGACATGCGCAGAAGTGAGAAAGGGCACCTCACTAACCCTCGTCAAAGTATACTACCATGTCCCAAACCCTGACCCTGACCCTAACCCAAACACTAACCCTAACACTAACCCTAACCCAAACCCTAACCCTAACCCAAACCCTAACCTTAACACTAACCTTAACCCTGACCCTAACCCAAACACTAACCCTAACCCAAACCCTAACCCTAACCCAAACCCTAACCTTAACACTAACCTTAACCCTGACCCTAACCCAAACACTAACCCTAACCCAAACCCCAAATGTGTTAAAATTGTTGTTTTGGAGGCCTTACTCCATCTCGGAAAGGGTAAGTCTAGGAGGGTAACCGATTGGATTTTCGTATTAAGTTTTTTCACAAACTTCTCAAAAATCATAATTTTGGAGGGATGGGGGGTCGGGTTATGGTTTTTGGTACTTTTCAAAGTCTATCTTTTCAATATTTCAACATGATCCTCTGCTGCGATCGGCTTGCCGTTAAAAAATCGGCCCCGTTAGGGGTAGTACTTTTCGACAATTAAGCCTGTAGTGAAGACCGCAAGTCTTTATCTGTTGAAGTTTAGGAGTTGGGGTTAACTTGGGGTAAAAAAAAAAAAAAAAATCTTTCCAATATCAGTGAGGTCGGAGGGTGCGGCCGTACATTTCAGTGATACCAATACGTTTTCATTCTCTAGATTGCTTCTCTATCTTTTAGGAACAGTTAACTTTATAAAAATATCTCTATTCAAATCCATTCTACATCTGTTTGAAGATTGAAGTCAAAGGCACTTTTCATACTCTGTACTTAGAAATATTTTTTGAAATTTCTGACGCATGCGCAGTCACAAAAAAGGGCAGACATGCGCAGAAGTGAGAAAGGGCACCTCACTAACCCTCGTCAAAGTATACTACCATGTCCCAAACCCTGACCCTGACCCTAACCCAAACACTAACCCTAACACTAACCCTAACCCAAACCCTAACCCTAACCCAAACCCTAACCTTAACACTAACCTTAACCCTGACCCTAACCCAAACACTAACCCTAACCCAAACCCTAACCCTAACCCAAACCCTAACCTTAACACTAACCTTAACCCTGACCCTAACCCAAACACTAACCCTAACCCAAACCCCAAATGTGTTAAAATTGTTGTTTTGGAGGCCTTACTCCATCTCGGAAAGGGTAAGTCTAGGAGGGTAACCGATTGGATTTTCGTATTAAGTTTTTTCACAAACTTCTCAAAAATCATAATTTTGGAGGGATGGGGGGTCGGGTTATGGTTTTTGGTACTTTTCAAAGTCTATCTTTTCAATATTTCAACATGATCCTCTGCTGCGATCGGCTTGCCGTTAAAAAATCGGCCCCGTTAGGGGTAGTACTTTTCGACAATTAAGCCTGTAGTGAAGACCGCAAGTCTTTATCTGTTGAAGTTTAGGAGTTGGGGTTAACTTGGGGTAAAAAAAAAAAAAAAAATCTTTCCAATATCAGTGAGGTCGGAGGGTGCGGCCGTACATTTCAGTGATACCAATACGTTTTCATTCTCTAGATTGCTTCTCTATCTTTTAGGAACAGTTAACTTTATAAAAATATCTCTATTCAAATCCATTCTACATCTGTTTGAAGATTGAAGTCAAAGGCACTTTTCATACTCTGTACTTAGAAATATTTTTTGAAATTTCTGACGCATGCGCAGTCACAAAAAAGGGCAGACATGCGCAGAAGTGAGAAAGGGCACCTCACTAACCCTCGTCAAAGTATACTACCATGTCCCAAACCCTGACCCTGACCCTAACCCAAACACTAACCCTAACACTAACCCTAACCCAAACCCTAACCCTAACCCAAACCCTAACCTTAACACTAACCTTAACCCTGACCCTAACCCAAACACTAACCCTAACCCAAACCCTAACCCTAACCCAAACCCTAACCTTAACACTAACCTTAACCCTGACCCTAACCCAAACACTAACCCTAACCCAAACCCCAAATGTGTTAAAATTGTTGTTTTGGAGGCCTTACTCCATCTCGGAAAGGGTAAGTCTAGGAGGGTAACCGATTGGATTTTCGTATTAAGTTTTTTCACAAACTTCTCAAAAATCATAATTTTGGAGGGATGGGGGGTCGGGTTATGGTTTTTGGTACTTTTCAAAGTCTATCTTTTCAATATTTCAACATGATCCTCTGCTGCGATCGGCTTGCCGTTAAAAAATCGGCCCCTTTAGGGGTAGTACTTTTCGACAATTAAGCCTGTAGTGAAGACCGCAAGTCTTTATCTGTTGAAGTTTAGGAGTTGGGGTTAACTTGGGGTAAAAAAAAAAAAAAAAATCTTTCCAATATCAGTGAGGTCGGAGGGTGCGGCCGTACATTTCAGTGATACCAATACGTTTTCATTCTCTAGATTGCTTCTCTATCTTTTAGGAACAGTTAACTTTATAAAAATATCTCTATTCAAATCCATTCTACATCTGTTTGAAGATTGAAGTCAAAGGCACTTTTCATACTCTGTACTTAGAAATATTTTTTGAAATTTCTGACGCATGCGCAGTCACAAAAAAGGGCAGACATGCGCAGAAGTGAGAAAGGGCACCTCACTAACCCTCGTCAAAGTATACTACCATGTCCCAAACCCTGACCCTGACCCTAACCCAAACACTAACCCTAACACTAACCCTAACCCAAACCCTAACCCTAACCCAAACCCTAACCTTAACACTAACCTTAACCCTGACCCTAACCCAAACACTAACCCTTACCCAAACCCTAACCCTAACCCAAACCCTAACCTTAACACTAACCTTAACCCTGACCCTAACCCAAACACTAACCCTAACCCAAACCCCAAATGTGTTAAAATTGTTGTTTTGGAGGCCTTACTCCATCTCGGAAAGGGTAAGTCTAGGAGGGTAACCGATTGGATTTTCGTATTAAGTTTTTTCACAAACTTCTCAAAAATCATAATTTTGGAGGGATGGGGGGTCGGGTTATGGTTTTTGGTACTTTTCAAAGTCTATCTTTTCAATATTTCAACATGATCCTCTGCTGCGATCGGCTTGCCGTTAAAAAATCGGCCCCGTTAGGGGTAGTACTTTTCGACAATTAAGCCTGTAGTGAAGACCGCAAGTCTTTATCTGTTGAAGTTTAGGAGTTGGGGTTAACTTGGGGTAAAAAAAAAAAAAAAAATCTTTCCAATATCAGTGAGGTCGGAGGGTGCGGCCGTACATTTCAGTGATACCAATACGTTTTCATTCTCTAGATTGCTTCTCTATCTTTTAGGAACAGTTAACTTTATAAAAATATCTCTATTCAAATCCATTCTACATCTGTTTGAAGATTGAAGTCAAAGGCACTTTTCATACTCTGTACTTAGAAATATTTTTTGAAATTTCTGACGCATGCGCAGTCACAAAAAAGGGCAGACATGCGCAGAAGTGAGAAAGGGCACCTCACTAACCCTCGTCAAAGTATACTACCATGTCCCAAACCCTGACCCTGACCCTAACCCAAACACTAACCCTAACACTAACCCTAACCCAAACCCTAACCCTAACCCAAACCCTAACCTTAACACTAACCTTAACCCTGACCCTAACCCAAACACTAACCCTTACCCAAACCCTAACCCTAACCCAAACCCTAACCTTAACACTAACCTTAACCCTGACCCTAACCCAAACACTAACCCTAACCCAAACCCCAAATGTGTTAAAATTGTTGTTTTGGAGGCCTTACTCCATCTCGGAAAGGGTAAGTCTAGGAGGGTAACCGATTGGATTTTCGTATTAAGTTTTTTCACAAACTTCTCAAAAATCATAATTTTGGAGGGATGGGGGGTCGGGTTATGGTTTTTGGTACTTTTCAAAGTCTATCTTTTCAATATTTCAACATGATCCTCTGCTGCGATCGGCTTGCCGTTAAAAAATCGGCCCCGTTAGGGGTAGTACTTTTCGACAATTAAGCCTGTAGTGAAGACCGCAAGTCTTTATCTGTTGAAGTTTAGGAGTTGGGGTTAACTTGGGGTAAAAAAAAAAAAAAAAATCTTTCCAATATCAGTGAGGTCGGAGGGTGCGGCCGTACATTTCAGTGATACCAATACGTTTTCATTCTCTAGATTGCTTCTCTATCTTTTAGGAACAGTTAACTTTATAAAAATATCTCTATTCAAATCCATTCTACATCTGTTTGAAGATTGAAGTCAAAGGCACTTTTCATACTCTGTACTTAGAAATATTTTTTGAAATTTCTGACGCATGCGCAGTCACAAAAAAGGGCAGACATGCGCAGAAGTGAGAAAGGGCACCTCACTAACCCTCGTCAAAGTATACTACCATGTCCCAAACCCTGACCCTGACCCTAACCCAAACACTAACCCTAATTTTCCAAAGTCTGGATGACTAGATATATCTTTTTCTCCGATGAATCCTGACGCTGAAATTTTTTATCCTGAATATTTGAAACGAAATCAAGCACGTAAAATTTTTTCTAGTTCCAATACGGTAGTATATGAAGGTAATAGAGATTTTTCAAATTGTTCAGTTTGCAAAGAAGTACACAATTTAGATAAACATTGGTTTGAGTTTTTAGAAAGATCTGTGTCGGATCACGAACTTATTATGAGTTCGCAGAAGTATAATTTTGAGGATAGTAAAATCCCAGTGGTTTCGCATTTGAATATAGACTTCTTCAAATTCATGTTAACAGATTATTTTGATAGAAACATTTGTCAATTTTTGGAATTCGGTTTTCCTATTGGTTGTGAAAATTATACTGAATTTTCTTCTGAGAAGATCGTTCAAAATCACAAGGGAGCGGTCGAGTTCCCGGATGATTTAGAGAAATATTTGAAAAAAGAAATCGAGAAGAAAGCAGTATTAGGACCGTTTCACGTAAATCCGTTTTCTCATGATATTGTCATTTCGCCGCTGAATAGTGTTCCCAAAAAAGGTTCTCAGGAACGGAGGATCATCTTAGACTTAAGTGTAAAAGGAGGGGGTGCTATCAACGGTTATATTGACAAAGACAGCTATTTAGGAAATGAGGTTCATTTAAAATATCCAAATGTTGATGCATTAGTAGAGCTTATTAAAAAGCATGGTCGGAACTGTTTTATTTTCAAACGGGACTTGAGTCGGGCTTACAGACAAATTTTCATTGACTTACACGATGTGCACTTAGTTGGATACAAATGGAATGATCATTTATATTTCGATAGAGTCCTCAGCATGGGTTTGCGATCAGCTGCTCATATTTGCCAGCGTGTTACAAATGCAGTTGCTTTCATGTATCGGCAAATGGGATTTGATATAGTAAACTATTTAGATGATTTTGCGGGGGTGGAATCAGTTGACAGAGCCGATAAGGCATATATTGAATTAAAGCGTTTACTTGATTCCTGTGGTTTAGAAGAATCGTCTCATAAGGCAGTTTCTCCTAGTACTAGGATGGAGTTTCTGGGGATAATATGTGATACTAGTAAACTTTTGTTACAAATTCCTGACGATAAATTAAAAGATATTCAGGAAATTTTACTTTTTTGGACAAACAAGAGATCTGCCAAATTACGCGATATTCAATCGTTGGTAGGGAAATTAAATTTTATGGCGAGCTGTGTTAGACCTGGACGTATATTTATGAGCAGGTTGCTCAATTGGCTTAGATCAGCTTACGATCAAACTGGTTATATTGTAGTGCCTAGTTATGTTCAAAATGATATATTGTGGTGGGTCAATTTTCTACCTCATTACAACGGCATATCAATGATGATGATAGAGGAATGGTCGATACCGGACGAAGTTTTTTCTTCTGACGCTTGCTTGTCGGGTTGCGGTGGTTGGTTTGGTGGAAAATTCTTTCATCAAGTTTTTCCAGAATTTATTATGGAGTCTAATCTACATATAAACTGTCTCGAGTTATTATCTATTATAGTATGTTTAAAGTTGTGGGCGCAGTGCTTCAGGGGAAAGAGAATTCGTATTTTGTGCGATAACATTACTTCTGTTACTGTAATTAACACTGGTAAGTCCAGAGATACCTTTTTACAGTGTTGTCTGAGAGAACTTTGCTACATTGCTGCTATATACGAATTTGAGATTAGGGCTGTTCATTTAGCAGGAACTGACAATAGGTTACCTGATTATTTATCGAGATGGCATACTTCGGATAAATTTGCTGCATTGTTCTATAATGCGGTATCAGGTTCATTAGAAGAGTTTAGTGCGGAAGAACATTTGTTTAAATTTTCGCATAAGTGGTAATTACGTTGATAAAGTTTATATTTGAACAAGCATTGGACAGACAATAAAAGAAATTTTTGAATGCTTTTCAGATTTAGAATTATTACAGTTAAAAGAGGATGTTAAAGTTTCTACTAGAGCAGCATATGCGCTAGGATCGAAGAAAAACTTATTAGTCCAATGGAGAGCCTTTTTACTATTTTGCACGTACTTTAATATGAGTTTTATTCCTGCAAATTTGGATACTATTTTTTGTTATGCAAAATTTCTCAGTCGGTCTTTTAAATCTGTAGAATCTATTAAGAATTATATTAATGGTGTAAAAGTTATGCATTTAATGTTGGATTGCTCTTTTCCGCACTTAGACAGTTTTGATTATAAATTACTGCTTAAAGGATTGTCTCGAACCAAGTCACATATGCCACGTAGAGCTTTACCCATTTCACCAGATATTTTATTAGAGATGGTGGAACATTTTAATTTAGAAAATGGTTCTGATTGTGTATATTGGTGTCTTTTTTTGTTTGCCTTTTTCTTGATGTCCAGGAAATCTAACTTAGTTCCAGATTCTTGTTCTCAATTTGACAAGAATAAGCAATTGACCAGAGGTAAAGTCTTTGTTGTTAACGATATTGCTATAGTTGTTTTTGAATGGACTAAGACTATTCAACATGGGGAAAGAAGATTAAAGATTCCGTTGGTTAAAATCCCTGGCTCTGTCCTTTGTCCGGTTTCTGCGTATAATCATATGTGTAGTAAAGTTCCGGCATCTCATGATTCCCCTGCCTTTGTTATAAGTAAGAATTCGAAGTTGACACCAGTCACTTATGGTCAGTTCCAGAGAAAGCTGAAATCTGTTATTCTGAAGACAGGGAGAGATCCTAATCTATATTCATCACATAGTTTTAGGAGAGGTGGTGCCACTTTTGCATTTAGTTCACATGTACCTAGTGATCTTATTCAATTACACGGGGACTGGGCAAGCGATGCCTATAAAATATATTTAGAATATTCTATGAAGGATAAAATTTCTGTAGTTAGAAATATGGCAAAATTTGTTTGATTGTCTTTCAGAAGTTGTGACCAGTAAGAAGGTTTTGGTTTTTACAGATTCTATAGGGAAATATTTGGATGACATAATTTGCATGGATTTGGTCGCGGTCAGAGGAGCCAGGATATATTCTTTAAGAAACATGATTAAGGGTAGAGATATATGTTTAGCTAACTATTCTCATATTATTATTCACTTAGGTACGAATGATATAGTTAATAACTCTGTTGACAAAATTATTGCTGATTTTAGGGAACTTATTGTTACTATCAAATCTTATTCATCCAGTATTAAAATTTTTATATCTTCTATTCTGCCAAGGCCTGTTGATTTTTCTTATACAGGTAATAAGTGTAAAAGTGTTAATTTAGAATTGAGCAGGATGTGCTCTGAGAGTAATTTAAGCTATATTAGGTCTTTTAAAAGATTTTTTCATAAAGGCATTCCAGTAAGGTCATTATTTGCTTTTAAAGATGGTGGGCTTCACCTTAATGAAGCTGGGCAATATGAATTGCGCAAGTGTTTCCAGCATGCTATTAATCATATGTAAATAATTTAGTATTTTGTATTTTGTCTTCATGTATGTCATTATTATTATTTAGTTTTTATAGGCTAGCCTAAAGGGAGTGTTTCATTCCTTAGGTGTTTGAATTTTCAAGGGAGTGTTTCATCCTTTGGATTCATTAGTGTATATATGTCTCTTTAAGGTACTCTACTTTTAGGAGAGATTTCCGTGAGTATCTCCTAAGTAGATCTAGCAGCTGAAGAAGTGTTTTATTCTTCCTGCTTGGAGTTGAACTTTCAAGAGAGTGTTACATCTCTTGGGTTTAACCACATCTGTAACTTGTTTGGTTTTGTTTGGCGGGCTAGTTTGGCGGATATTTAATTTTTGTGGCCCGCCTTAATTTATATTATTCTAGTTTAACTGAATAAGTATTAATATTTGTATATGTATTGGTAATTGTTCTTTATATTATTGTAATTCATGTATGTAAAGATTTATGTTTTCGGCCAAATAAATTTATATTATTATTACAGTCTTTTATGAAGCCAAGAAGTAATTGGTTTGTTTTTTCTAAAAAACTAGTAATTACGATGCGAAATATGTTCTAGTTACCCCCCTTTGGCCGATCATTTGATATTCTCGCATAACTGATTTTGAATTGTGTTCACTCCACCTTTAGTTTTAAAGTGAATTCTTTTTCCTAGTCATTACATTAGAATACGTTAGAGTAATCAAATCGAAATTTACCCACCCGCCCTCTCCTTTTTTTTATTTTTGTCAAATTTCTAGTTTATTTATTTTATTTTATTTTTGCATTTTATGCATCAGTAACTTATGTGGCGGATATTTAATTTTTGTGGCCCGCCTTAATTTATATTATTCTAGTTTAACTGAATAAGTATTAATATTTGTATATGTATTGGTAATTGTTCTTTATATTATTGTAATTCATGTATGTAAAGATTTATGTTTTCGGCCAAATAAATTTATATTATTATTACAGTCTTTTATGAAGCCAAGAAGTAATTTTGGAGGGATGGGGGGTCGGGTTATGGTTTTTGGTACTTTTCAAAGTCTATCTTTTCAATATTTCAATATACACTAACCCTAACCCAAACCCTAACCCTAACCCAAACCCTAACCTTAACACTAACCTTAACCCTGACCCTAACCCAAACACTAACCCTTACCCAAACCCTAACCCTAACCCAAACACTAACCTTAACACTAACCTTAACCCTGACCCTAACCCAAACACTAACCCTAACCCAAACCCCAAATGTGTTAAAATTGTTGTTTTGGAGGCCTTACTCCATCTCGGAAAGGGTAAGTCTAGGAGGGTAACCGATTGGATTTTCGTATTAAGTTTTTTCACAAACTTCTCAAAAATCATAATTTTGGAGGGATGGGGGGTCGGGTTATGGTTTTTGGTACTTTTCAAAGTCTATCTTTTCAATATTTCAACATGATCCTCTGCTGCGATCGGCTTGCCGTTAAAAAATCGGCCCCGTTAGGGGTAGTACTTTTCGACAATTAAGCCTGTAGTGAAGACCGCAAGTCTTTATCTGTTGAAGTTTAGGAGTTGGGGTTAACTTGGGGTAAAAAAAAAAAAAAAAATCTTTCCAATATCAGTGAGGTCGGAGGGTGCGGCCGTACATTTCAGTGATACCAATACGTTTTCATTCTCTAGATTGCTTCTCTATCTTTTAGGAACAGTTAACTTTATAAAAATATCTCTATTCAAATCCATTCTACATCTGTTTGAAGATTGAAGTCAAAGGCACTTTTCATACTCTGTACTTAGAAATATTTTTTGAAATTTCTGACGCATGCGCAGTCACAAAAAAGGGCAGACATGCGCAGAAGTGAGAAAGGGCACCTCACTAACCCTCGTCAAAGTACCCTAACCCTAACCCTAACCCTAACCCTAACCCTAACCCTAACCCTAACCCTAACCCTAACCCTAACCCTAACCCTAACCCTAACCCTAACCCTAACCCTAACCCTAACCCTAACCCTAACCCTAACCCTAACCCTAAACTATAGACCGACCACGTACCTACCCGCGGTCGAGACCCGGTAAGTGTGTAGCCTGTTACTTAGGCCGTGTCAGGACCCAGGCTGGCATTATTCCTCGATACGTGTAGGTACGTGGTCGGCCTGTCTGGTAGCGGGCGATCACGGGTCTCTACCGCAGGTAAAGGTACGTGGTCGGTCTTTTGCGGGCTACCGCGGATAGGTACGTGAAGACCCGCATAAGCCCATGGTAGCCCGCTATCAGGCCGTCCACGTACACTTATACCCGCGGTAGCCCACCAGCAAGGTCGTCCACGTCCCTTCTTACCCACGGTAACTCGCTACCGAGGCCGTCGACGTTCCTTTGCCTGCGGTAGCCCGCTATCAGGTAGACCACGTCCCTCCTTACCCGCGGTAGCTCGCTACCGAGGCCGTCGACGTTCCTTTGCCTGCCATAGCCCGCTATCAGGTCGACCACGTCCCTTCTTACCCGCGGTAGCTCGCTACCGAGGCCGTCGACGTACCTTTACCTGCGGTAGCCCGCTATCGGGTCGACCACGTCCCTCCTTACCCGCGGTAGCTCGCTACCGAGGCCGTCGACGTACCTTTACCTGCGATAGCCCGCTATCGGGTCGACCACGTACGATGATACCCGCGGTAGCCCGCTACCGAGGTCGACCACGTCCCCTTCTTACCCGCGGTAGCTCGCTACCGAGGCCGTCGACGTACCTTTACCTGCGATAGCCCGCTATCGGGTCGACCACGTACGATGATACCCGCGGTAGCCCGCTACCGAGGCCGTCCACGTCCCTTTACCCGCGGTAGCTCGCTATCGGGTCGACCACGTACGATGAGACCCGCGGTAGCCCGCTAGCACGGCCGTCCACGTCTCTTCACCCGCGGTAGCTCGCTATCGGGTCGACCACGTACGATGAGACCCGCGGTAGCCCGCTAGCACGGCCGTCCACGTCCCTTTACCCGCGGTAGCTCGCTATCGGGTCGACCACGTACGATGAGACCCGCGGTAGCCCGCTAGCACGGCCGTCCACGTCCCTTTACCCGCGATAGCCCGCTATCGGGTCGACCACGTACGATGAGACCCGCGGTAGCCCGCTAGCACGGCCGTCCACGTCCCTTTACCCGCGGTAGCTCGCTATCGGGTCGACCACGTACGATGAGACCCGCGGTAGCCCGCTAGCACGGCCGTCTACGTCCCTCAACCCGCGGTAGCCCGCTATCGGGTCGACCACGTACGATGAGACCCGCGGTAGCCCGCTAGCACGGCCGTCCACGTCCCTTTACCCGCGGTAGCTCGCTATCGGGTCGACCACGTACGATGAGACCCGCGGTAGCCCGCTAGCACGGCCGTCGACGTCCCTTAACCCGCGGTAGCCCGCTATCGGGTCGACCACGTACGATGAGACCCGCGGTAGCCCGCTAGCACGGCCGTCCACGTCCCTTTACCCGCGGTAGCCCGCTATCGGGTCGACCACGTACGATGAGACCCGCGGTACCTTCTCAGCCGCGGGTAAGCCCGCTGAAAAAAAAAAAAAAAATTTTTTTTTTTTCCCATCGCATGCGGTAGCCCCGCTATCAGGTCGACCACGTACCTTCTCAGCCGCGGGTAAGCCCGATGAAAAAAAAAAAAATGTTTTTTTTTCCCATCGCATGCGGTAGCCCCGCTATCGAGGTCGACCACGTCCCTTCTCAGCCGCGGGTAAGCCCGATGAAAAAAAAAAAAAAAAAATTTCCCATCGCATGCGGTAGCCCCGCTATCGAGGTCGACCACGTTCCTTCTCAGCCGCGGGTAAGCCCGATGAAAAAATTTTTTTTTTTTTTTTTTTTTTTCCATCGCATGCGGTAGCCCCGCTATCGAGGTCGACCACGTCCCTTCTCAGCCGCGGGTAAGCCCGATGAAAATTTTTTTTTTTTTTTTTTCCCCATCGCATGCGGTAGCCCCGCTATCGAGGTCGACCACGTCCCTTCTCAGCCGCGGGTAAGCCCGATGAAAAAAAAAAAAAAATTGTTTTTCCCATCGCATGCGGTAGCCCCGCTATCGAGGTCGACCACGTCCCTTCTCAGCCGCGGGTAAGCCCGATGAAAAATTTTATTTTTTTTTTCTTTCCCATCGCATGCGGTAGCCCCGCTATCGAGGTCGACCACGTCCCTTCTCAGCCGCGGGTAAGCCCGATGAAAATTTTTTTTTTTTTTTTTTTTTTCCCATCGCATGCGGTAGCCCCGCTATCGAGGTCGACCACGTCCCTTCTCAGCCGCGGGTAAGCCCGATGAAAAAAAAAAAAAAAAATTTTTTCCCATCGCATGCGGTAGCCCCGCTATCGAGGTCGACCACGTCCCTTCTCAGCCGCGGGTAAGCCCGATGAAAAATTTTTTTTTTTTTTTCTTTCCCATCGCATGCGGTAGCCCCGCTATCGAGGTCGACCACGTCCCTTCTCAGCCGCGGGTAAGCCCGATGAAAATTTTTTTTTTTTTTTTTTTTTCCCATCGCATGCGGTAGCCCCGCTATCGAGGTCGACCACGTCCCTTCTCAGCCGCGGGTAAGCCCGCTGAAAAAAAAAAAAAAAATTTTTTTTTTTTTCCCATCGCATGCGGTAGCCCCGCTATCGAGGTCGACCACGTACCTTCTCAGCCGCGGGTAAGCCCGATGAAAAAAAAAAAAAAAATTTTCCCATCGCATGCGGTAGCCCCGCTATCGAGGTCGACCACGTCCCTTCTCAGCCGCGGGTAAGCCCGATGAAAATTTTTTTTTTTTTTTTTTTTTTTTTTTCCCATCGCATGCGGTAGCCCCGCTATCGAGGTCGACCACGTACCTTCTCGGCCGCGGGTAAGCCCGATGAAAAAAAAAAAAAAAAAAAAAAAAAAAAAAAAAAAATTCCCATCGCATGCGGTAGCCCCGCTATCGAGGTCGACCACGTCCCTTCTCAGCCGCGGGTAAGCCCGATGAAAATTTTTTTTTTTTTTTTTTTTTTTTTTTCCCATCGCATGCGGTAGCCCCGCTATCGAGGTCGACCACGTACCTTCTCGGCCGCGGGTAAGCCCGATGAAAAAAAAAAAAAAAAAAAAAAAAAAAAAAAAAAATTCCCATCGCATGCGGTAGCACCGCTATCAGGTCGACCACGTACCTTCTCAGCCGCGGGTAAGCCCGATGAAAATTTTTTTTTTTTTTTTTTTTTTCAAATGTCGAAAATTCCTTCCGGGGCCAGAACGATGTTAGGGGTCGGATGGGTAGTGGGGATCGTCGGATTGACGGACGACCGCACCTGCCCCGGCTGTGCCGTCTTTTGAAAATTTTGAAAATTTTTGAAATCTTGGAATCCCCAGTCGTCGTGTGCAACTTCATATCATGGGAGCAGTGAAGACCCGATCTTCGCTGTCGGGATAAACGCGATAGTAAAGGACGGTGAGAGGCATGCACTTGCCGGTCCGATCTCTCGTTCATTCCACGGTTCCCGATTCACTTGGTAAAGGCGACATAGTGGCTGCACGACCCTACGCCTCCGGCTACGGTCACCACGGCAGTCCGGGTACGAACCACCAATGGGTCCAGAGACGCAGGCAAAAATCAGTCGCACGGTACTAGCGTTGGTATCATCGCATCTGACACGTCTCGCAAAGGTCGCCCCGGTCTCAACCGGGAAACGGCCGGCGCACGGAAGAAAGTTGTGTCCGCACATGGCCCGGGGAGGACCGCACTCGTCTCGGTAAATTTTTTTTACAAGGGTGAAATGTTCATCGGGAAGGCGCACGTTAGACGCAGGCAGGCTACCGCGGGTCTCTCGACCATCGAGGCCGTCTAACTATACCCTCGGTAAAAAAAATTTACAAGGCTGAAATGTTCATCGGGAAGCCGCACGTTAGATGCGGACAGGCTACCGCGGGTCTCTCGACCATCGAAGCCGTCTAACTATACCCTCGGTAAAAAAAATTTACAAGGCTGAAATGTTCATCGGGAAGCCGCACGTTAGACGAGGCAGGCTACCGCGGGTCTCTCGACCATCGAGGCCGTCTGACTATACCCTCGGAAAAAAAAATTTACAAGGCTGAAATGTTCATCGGGAAGCCGTACGTTAGACGCAGGCAAGCTACTGCGGGTCTCTCGACCATCGAGGCCGTCTGACTATACCCTCGGTAAAAAAATTTTACAAGGCTGAAATTTTCATCGGGAAGCCGCACGTTAGACGAGGCAGGCTACCGCGGGTCTCTCGACCATCGAAGCCGTCTAACTGTACCCTGGGTAAAAAAAATTTTACAAGGCTGAAATTTTCATCGGGAAGCCGCACGTTAGACGCGGACAGGCTACCGCGGGTCTCTCGACCATCGAGGCCGTCTAACTATACCCTCGGTAAAAAAAAATTACAAGGCTGAAATGTTCATCGGGAAGCCGCACGTTAGACGCAGGCAGGCTACCGCGGGTCTCTCGACCATCGAGGCCGTCAAACTATACCCTCGGTAAAAATTTTTTACAAGGGTGAAATTTTCATCGGTAAGCCGCACGTTAGATGCGGACAGGCTACCGCGGGTCTCTCGACCATCGAGGCCGTCTAACTATACCCTCGGTAAAAAAAATTTACAAGGGTGAAATGTTCATCGGGAAGCCGCACGTTAGACGCAGGCAGGCTACCGCGGGTCTCTCGACCATCGAGGCCGTCAAACTATACCCTCGGTAAAAAAATTTTACAAGGGTGAAATTTTCATCGGTAAGCCGCACGTTAGATGCGGACAGGCTACCGCGGGTCTCTCGACCATCGAGGCCGTCTAACTATACCCTCGGTAAAAAAAATTTACAAGGGTGAAATGTTCATCGGGAAGCCGCACGTTAGACGCAGGCAGGCTACCGCGGGTCTCTCGACCATCGAGGCCGTCAAACTATACCCTCGGTAAAAAAATTTTACAAGGGTGAAATTTTCATCGGTAAGCCGCACGTTAGATGCGGACAGGCTACCGCGGGTCTCTCGACCATCGAGGCCGTCTAACTATACCCTCGGTAAAAAAAAATTACAAGGCTGAAATGTTCATCGGGAAGCCGCACGTTAGACGCAGGCAGGCTACCGCGGGTCTCTCGACCATCGAGGCCTTCAAACTATACCCTCGGTAAAACAAATTTACAAGGGTGAAATTTTCATCGGGAAGCCGCACGATAGACGCAGGCAGGCTACCGCGGGTCTCTCGACCATCGAGGCCTTCAAACTATACCCTCGGTAAAAAAAAATTCACAAGGCTGAAATTTTCATCGGGAAGCCGCACGATAGACGCAGGCAGGCTACCGCGGGTCTCTCGACCATCGAGGCCGTCAAACTATACCCTCGGTAAAAAAATGTTACAAGGGTGAAATTGTCATCGGGAAGCCCCGCACGTAAGACGCAGGCAAGCTACTGCGGGTCTCTCGACCATCCAGTCTAGGCAAACTATACCCTCGATAAAAAAAATTCACGTGGGTTACATTTTCATCGGGAAGCCGCACGTTAGACGCAGTCGAGCTACCGCGGGTCTCTCGACCATCCAGGCCGGCAAACAATACCCTCGGTAAATATTTTTGACGTGGGTGAAATTTTCATCGGGATGTCGCACGTTAGACGCGGACAGGTTACCGCGGGTCTTTCGACCATCGGCGGCCGGCCAAAGCCATAGCCTAGTCAAAAAGTGTTACAGGTTGACAATTTTTCATCGGGAAGCCGCACGTAAGAATAGTACAGCAGGTCTCTCGATGAAACGATCACATTTCATGTAACGTAACGTAACGTAACGAAGGCAGGCATCGTACACCCTAACCCTAAGCCGCCTCTTGACGATGCACGTCCCTAACCCTAACCCTAACCCTAACCCACAGGGTTGCCTTGGACGTACCGCGGCCGTGACCCGGTGTAGCATTTGACGGGACGACCTCGTGGTACGTACCGCGGTTATGACCTGCGGTAGCCCACGATGGACCGGTCACTTGCAAATTGAAACCGCTATATTTGATAAATATGTTGCAGAATGGCAAACGAAAATTTTGTCACAGAGAAATGGTAACAAGCTTCGTACTTATAAGCTATAACAATCACAATAAGGTACAAAGTTATATTTAAAACAAAATATGTTTATCAAATTAAAAAGTGCTTATGCAAAATTTAGATGTGGCGTTGTGCCACTTAAAATAGAAACAGGACGATATGAGAATAAACCAGTAAAAATGAAAGAGCTTGTTTTATATGTAAAAATGAAATTGAAGACTAGAAACATGTAATTACTGTATGTCCTTTATATGCAGACCTTCGAAATATATTGTATAATGAAGCAGTATAACATAACGCTCATTTTTATAACTTGTCTACTGACGAAATGTTTATACTATTATTCAGTAAAATCTTCGCTAGCTGAGGGTTACGATCCACTCCCGTTCTCTTGAACCTTGGCAGATTAAGCCAACATTTATGAAAACAATTTCCTGTTTACAAAACTTTGAATTTTGAAGAAAAAAAACACAGTGATTTTCTTATCCCAGGAATAGATTACATAAGCCGTATTTGGCACAAATTTTTGTGGAGCCTCAATGCTCTTTAACTTTGTACTTGTTTGGCTTTTTAAATATTTTTATATAAGTGTCACTGATGATACTTATGTAGACGAAACGCGCGTCTGGCGTACTGAATTATAATCCTGGTACCTTATGATAACTAATTAAGCAAATGATATTTTACTGTTAGTTTTAATATACAATATGCTTTTTATAGGTTATCGAATATTTCATGTTATACGCAATGTTTTATACATGTATATTGGAATGTATAATGTTATACAAGTGGTGAGACATTAATAAAATACTGAATCTACAATTTCTGCAATGTTTTCAGTAAAAAGAGAATGTTGACACACATCAAATGCTATGATAGTTCAAAGACGATTCATAAAGATAAAATAAAAATTAAGTGAGCTTTCCGAGAAGGATAAAAAGTACTTTCAAGCTCAACATGATAAGTTAAGGCTGTCGATTCTTCTACGATTGCTACCTTAGCAGATAAGATTAAACTGTATCACTAGGATTGTGCCAAAAGTAACTTATGACAGACTGAGTGCTTCGTATTTATAAACCATGTTTCACTTGCCATTTGCACAAAAAATTTACTTGAACGTTTACAACACAAAGACAAAATTTAAGTACAGATATGAAAAATGCTTTACAAGACGTCAGAGTAGAGAGGAGAAAAACAACAACGCCAGTGGATGAATACTGTTTTTTTTAAGGCTTCGCAATCGTATAAGAAACCGACGAATTTATTTTACCATATTGCTTGTTACATCCTCAAGATGATTTGATTTATTTTCACCGAAGACTTCATATGAAAGTTACCCCCCTTTTGTATATGATATAAGTGAAATGTATTTCTAACTGGTAAACCATAAGTGATAGAGACCTAGGGTCTTATGATTTAAGATCCTTGGTCCCAAAAAAATAAAATTAGGTCAAGGTTAAAGGTCAAGGTCAAATTCTAAATTTAGATTTTGGCCTATTTTCACTTATTTTCATTAACCTTATAAGATATCGACAAATTATTTTAACTAAATTGTTAGTTGCGACATGTCGACTTTGACAATAAGTTCCAAAATTTCATCATATTTTTTCCCGGTTCCATATGTTGCGTTTCAATTTCCCCTCAATTACTTAAAGAAATTTCTGTTTGTTATTTTGCTCTTTATTCAGAGACATCTGTACTTGAGCTCTACAGCATGTCAAATGTTTAGTGCATAGAACTGCTCAAACGTTATGCACGGTATTGGTGCCACTCAGCGTTACACCACGTTATAAATACAATTTTGACGTTGTTCCACAGAAAGTTTCAAGCGTTGACCTCATAATTCTATACATATGAAAATGCCTCTTAAAGTACAGAGATTTTCGAAGTTTCTTCTTATAATGGTTTATTTTTTCAAACCAGTGCAAATGCCAAATTTCAACGAATTAAAACAAAATTTTAAATACATGAACATTTTTTTAATTTTTGCGAAGAACTGTCTGCAACAATAACACAAAATAACAATTTGATGTCTTGTAAAATGATTTAAATATATGAAAAGAAGAGGTGGTATGATTGCCAATAAGACAACTCTCCACAAGAGACCAAAATGACACATAAATTAACAACTATAGGTGACTGTACGGCCTTCAACAATGAGCAAAACCCATACCACATAGTCTGCTATAAAAGGGCCTGAAATTATCGACAATGTAAAACAATTCAGACAAGAAAACTAACTGCCTAATTTATATTAAAAAAAAAGAACAAACAAGGCGGTTTTTATCTTCAAAATGTTTTAAAACTTTAAAACTTAGTCTAATACTATGAGTGAAACAAATGCACGACAAATCTAAGTGTAACCGCTCTACTCGTAGGACGGCCGTGCTTACAATATATCACATTGGCTGTCTTTGATTATAACCTTCGATGTCTTATTTTCTTCTATTTTTTACTATTTGTCTATTACCAGTTACTTCTATTTCTTAAAATTAAGTAATGTTCTCTATGCCAGAAGACGCCTCCTATCTTTGTTAGTAAAATTGTAAATATTTCGATTCTTGTTTCTGTCTCTTTTAAACTTACATTATAATTCGTATTATTTATTTTAAGGTATAATTAAGTCCACAATCTTCACATCAATCCTGATTTTAAGGAAAATGTAAAAAAACAGCATATTTTCAAAGATCTCTAACAATTTTTTTTATAAAATGTGCATCAAGTTTGAAAAAGAAATACGTGATCTTATGCTGCCGTTGCCAGCTTTTAATGATTTACAGTTGGTCAGGGTCTAAATCATTTTTTTGAAAGAAAATGTTTCATTGATTACAATTTTTAAATCAGGATTGTTTTAGCTGGCGAATAATTAAGAAAATTCATGTTATGAAGGAATTTACACATTTTGTACATAAATCAGGCCGTTACTCTCACGTTTGAATTGTTTAACATTTGTCATTTCGGGGCCTTTTATAGCTGACTATAAGTTATTTTGCTCATTGTTGTTTGCATATAGAAATTATTAATTGGTCTTATACGGCCGAATTTGATACTTAATTATGAAAATGAAAACGGCGATTATGGATTGTTTCAGAAACATATTTTACGAGCTATGATCTTTTCATCTGATATTTTTGGTCGGCGATCAATACTTTTTTATAATGTTTGTATGGAAAACTCTTACACAGACCAATACCTACCTCACAGATTACCAGCAGGTCGAAATGCAATTTGGAATTATATATTTATTTTTATTTGACTATTTATATATTTGCAATTAACTGCTATATGTGTATGTTCACATGGATCAGTGTTTTCTCAAGCGAACAACTTTAGACCAGGAATGCATTTCAGGCACTTTTTATATACTATACATTATTTTTGGTTCAGCTCTTCAAGTTTCAACATATAAATCTTACACTAAATCTTCTTTGACATTTTTTTTAAAACCGTCCGATTATTTTGGGGTTTTCGGTTTCAATCTTTTTGGTTTCGTTTATACATTGTTTAACAAGTATACTGATTATTTTTAGGTTTCGGTTTCAATCTTTTTAGTTTCTTTTTAACATTGTTTAACAAGTATAATCGAAGAACTGAAGTACTTAACATACTATGAACGCAAGTTCTTGTGAATGGTCACAAGCACTTGTCTTAGGGAAAACATTCACATTTCTATACCTGAAACTGAGGTTTATGTACAGAGGCAAATTTTTTCTGAGACAAGTTCGTGCGTGGATGATGAATAAATGACAGGGAATTCAACCTCACTACTTTAGTTTTTAATATCTATTCTGTTGTTGTGATACAAATCAGTATATTCTGGTGTGTTGTAATATTTGTTTATAACAATTACATGTATGTATAATTTTCATCCAATTGTATATCATTCCATTCGACGAATCTAATAAAAGTGTAGAACAAGTGCATGGTGGACACTCTTCTATATCAATAAAAGTGTAGTATAAGTGCATGATAGATATCACTTCCATTTTTCCAATAGTTAAGGTTTGAGTAGACATTTATATTTTCCCACAAAACCTTCTTGTGATATTCTCCTGCAGACGTCAACGCAATTTTTCTGTACCTGTGCATAGATTTTAATGCATATAAAAATTTCTAACGACAAAATATTTTCGTATTATTAATTTCTGTTCTTATGAGTATTCATTGAAGAAATGAATTTAAAACAAGCGATAAGAAATGTTACGTTGCACTCGATGATATCCACGTATGATCGGTTACCAGTCAAAAACAAAAGTCAAATCACTATGTCAACAATACATCGGAATGCCCTTACGGTCATCGCGATGTAAAAATCAATATTAAAGCTTTATTTTGTGGCGTTCTTCGAAAATAAAAAAACGTCTACTTTACAGAAAAAAAATAATCTGCACACAGCAGATTGATTGGTTGATTTTTTTTCTCTCGAGAGTTGGGAGTGTCTGTAAATTAATACCTTGGAGCTAGCTGCTACATATTTGTGTGCCATCAATTATATATGACGGACAAATACTCTCTTTCTCTCTTTCGTTCCTTCTCAAATCATAGTAAAAACAAATTTGGCATTGCACAAGGTCATGTTTTTCTCTGGCTGTTTATGACGTCTTTACACTAAATCCATTGTATGTTGGATGTGTACGGATTGATTGCTTAGTCTTAGAGGCATGATTTTTTTATTACTTGTTAATGGCTTTGAACTAGCTGTCAGATAACTGCGAGTACTCTCAGATCTGTTCATTGTGTCTATTTGTGTCGGGATGTATAAGTACCCGGCCACGTCCACTTTTATTTTTTGTCTATCTGACGAGTTAAGCTTTTTTCAACTGATTTTTATAGTTCGTTCTTATGTTGTACTGTTATATCACTGTCCCAGGTTAGGGGGATGGTTGGGATCCCGCTTACTTTTTAAACCCCGCCACATTATTTATGTATGTGCCTGTCCCAAGTCAGGAGCCTGAAATTCAGTGGTTGTCGTTTGTTTATGTGTTACATATTCGTTTTTCGTTCATTTTTTTTTTACATAGATGGGGCCGTTGGTTTTCTCGCTTAAATTGTTTTGCATTGTCTTATCGGGGCCTTTTATGGCTTACTATATGCGGTGTGGGCTTTGCTCATTGTTGAAGGCCGTACGGTGACCTATAATTGATAATGTTTGTGTCATTTTGGTCTTTTGTGGATAGTTGTCTCATTGGCAATCATACCACATCTTCTTTTTTATATTTCAATTTCAATATACTAGTTTCATCACATGCTTATGGACCAGGCAAATCTGTTGAAGGTCCGAGAAGATAAACGTCATTCTGCCACACTACATCTAAATGTAATAACCTTATTTTTCATACACATATTGCTATGTAGATGACTAGGAATTGTTCTACTCACAGTTGATAAAAAAAGTTACCGTTAGCTATACTGAAAGGTTTATGACATACGACTATTTCTCTGATAAAACATTTTGTTAAATGAGTCGATGTGACCAAAAAAAATGATTGCACGTTTTCCTGAAATGTTCACGACGTAAGGAGTACTTTTTCGCATTTTTTGTGAGAATTTTCGTTCATGTGTATAGCTTCGAATCTTTTAATAGCAACGCTAGGAAATACAGATACTATCTGTGGAGGATAATTAGGAAGATCTCACTTTTGATCGCATTTTCGTTTTCAATGTACCTTGCTTATATAAAGTGGGAGTGTGGTCATTAGTAAGTTATCTCTGTATTATAGCTCCGGGGCCTTGTCTTTATGAAGTATTCGAGTTAAATATTTCGACATCTTATATCCTTGAAACAACGCAGATCTATATTTTAATGTATATTTAAAGAGAACTTTACTTTATATAGATCAGACCATTTCATGAAATTATGTTATGCCAAATATGCAAGAAAAGTCGTATACAGTTTAACGTTATTATAACGCGAACGTCAAATTACAGTTACGGGGACATGTCATTGGACATCTTAGATAGTTCGGATTTTCAACCTGCAACTCAAACAAAATTACATAGTATATCATTTTAAAGGAAATTAAATGTTTTTTCCATTCATATCAGTTAACAGGTGTTACAAAATTGAGGTATAGAATTTCGTTTGATAAAAAACCTCTAAATCATGCTTTGTGTTATTTTGTCCATCGGGACATTTTATTGGACACGGGAAAAATGATGATGTTTTTAAAATAAGATCGCAGTTACATAATGACGACTTCAGATAGCTTCTTCGGGACATGTATAATTTTTCTTATATTATCAAAATCAATGTTCGTCCGTTATATCTTATGAAAGTAAAGACAGAAAGTTTTTTTACGCGTTGGGAAGCTAATTGTGACATTTTTTTTCTCTTTATTTAAACTCTTCTGACGACCTTCCTTCTCTTACAGTTAAAAACGTCTATTACTTCATTTAACGTTAAATGTATACAATACAGTTGTAAATTTTAAAACCATTTTACTTACTAATGAATTTGCAGTGGGATTTCAAAGACGCACAAAAAACAAAATTGTAACAGAGGGACACCCTTGAAATGAAGTTATTATAGGCATCGAAATGAGCAAAGTTTTCATTAAAGAACAGACAGAGCACAAATACATCTATGTTATTGATTTCTATGGTCTTTTTCCTTGCGAATGGTATGCATAACATTGATATTTATTGTATAGGAAAAGAGCCTGAATTTGAATAACCCGCCTTCTAACCCATATTTCCAAAGTGACACCAGTATCGTGCGCAACGTCTCACTTATTATTTAAATAAAGGCTAGATTAACCTCAAATGTTTTAAGTGTTACTGATGTAGGCTTTTTGTCGAGCATTCGACTCAAGACGGAAAAGCGAGACATAGCGATCCTTCATTTCGTCAGCGTCCACAAATATTCACTCTGTGGTTTAAGTTTTTAAATTTAAATAACTTTCTTAAGCTATACTGGATGTCTACCAAACTTGGACAGAAGCTTGTTTGTGATAATAAGATAGTATCAGAAGTAAATTATGCAAACGCAATATTCTATTTTTCCGTATTTTACTCATAAATGAACTCAGTTTTTTTTCCTGCTGGGAAACATTGCATTTACTCTGCAGTCAGTAAATTTTTCATTTTTTTTATAACTCTCTATATTGGGTTTGTACCAAACTTGGAGAGAAGCCTGTTTATGACCAAAAGATTGGATTCAGAAGTAGAGGAGTAGGTCCGGTAAGGACTGATTTTTGCCTCAAATTTCAGGTTCATCTGAAAAAGGTTTTAACTGGTTATGCATTAAAAAACGATCCGATTCAAGCTCAAAAATGTGCAGAAAATTGTCACTTTATGGATGATTTTTGTCAAAAATGAAAGTGGCCGCACACGTGTTCATCCTAAACCTTTATATATGTTATGTATTATCATCAAATGCAACTTACATTTCAATACTAAGAATGAACATGAATGCGGCCACTTTCGTTTTACACGGAAACCGTCTAAAATTTAACTAAAATGCTAGAATTGTGAAGATTTCAGTAATTTAGCATGACTTAATGGTGCTAGTACTCGATATATGTGCATTGTATTGTCAAAAAATAGCCCATATTTATGTAGCAGAAGCATTCTACTGTCCAACAAATAACTAAAAGTTTATATTTAAACAATTTTGTAAAACTGCTTTATTTTGGGGCCAAAAAGGTGTCTTACTGGACCTACTCCTTTTGTAAAAGAAAAACCATTTTTCCCGTATTTTACTAGTACATGGAGTTAGATTTTTTGCCTGGAAACAACACATTTATTCATTGATCAAAAGCTAGTATCTAGAAGGAAATTTTGATATAATTTTGTATATTTGTATCTGTATTTTACTTATAAATGGACTTCTTTTGCTTCCAGTTAACATTACACACAGTCTGTAGTTTTTTAAACATTAATTAGATTCATAAACTATCAAGGAGTTTTACCTAAATTGGACAGAAGCTTCTTACAATCAAAAGATACCATCAAGAGGAATATTTGTTTGATTTACAGCAAAATTAGGCGAGACACTGGCTTCTGCAGAACCCTTACGAATTAGCAAAAAAAAAAAATTTTTTTTTATATTATACAAATTCCCTGAATGTAATCATTGAATCTGTGAAATAGATCTTTAATTATTTCATAGATTTTGTAAAATCACTGATTTTATAAAATCAATAATCAGTTCAGTGATTTTTAAAAATTCCCTAAAATGTAAGTGATTTTACACATGTCATGTAACATATAAATTGAAACACATATATGTCATCTTCCTTGTTTTATATATAATATATATATATCTTGCTTCAAAGTTGACTGATACAATAAGAATTTGAAAGAAAAAATGCGATGTTACGGAATAAAGTAATTTGGTAAACAGTGATATTGGGGTGCAATTTCAATTGATTGATAGATGCTCGCTGAACGTCCGGTTGCAAATATTTCAGCCATTTACAGGACGATAAGTTGGATTGTTTTGTCTAACAAAGACATGTGTTGCAGCAGTAAAAAGAAGCTTAACATTCTGCTAGTTGTGAAAATGAAAAAGAAAATCAACATCCTGATACAATACACAATCTAAATACAGTACACTCTGTATGAAGTAAACGTATGGGTTGTGTGCGTAGTTAGTCGGACAAACCTTGCAAACTGTA
The DNA here is from genome assembly GCF_036588685.1 of Mytilus trossulus. NCBI lineage: Eukaryota > Metazoa > Mollusca > Bivalvia > Mytilida > Mytilidae > Mytilus > Mytilus trossulus. The sequence goes on along the minus strand of NC_086382.1, from coordinate 78,233,273 downwards.
TGCAAAAGTTCAACATTATGTCGTCCGTGAAAATTATTAAAGAAAAAATGATCCTGAGAATATACATCTATGTTTTATCTCACAATTTTCAGGTTAGCTGGATTTTCTTAATATATTCCTGAACAATCATGTAATTATCTGGAGAAAATCCGGGAGTATCTGAAAATTCTGAGAAAACCGATTGACTTCGTTAAAAAAGTAGCCAATAAAGAATCACGAAATATTGGAGGAAACATTCATGGTCAAAAGGAATAAGAAACAACAGTGCATCTTTATATATAGCAAACGTTTTAGAACGTTTAATTTTTCAAATTTGATAAAATACTAATTGATTCGTTTAGGATGTACCACAAGTATATTGATAATAATAAAGTTTAGAGGGATTGAACAATTTACAAGTTTATCTTAGGGGTTTCTTTTAAGAAAATTTGAATGTTATATCCAGATTTTTTTTTATGAAAATAGTGAAATAAGTTATATAAATCTGGCAACCGCACAAATTGTCAATTAACTAGGACAAACAACTAATATGTTGAAATAAGTTCAGCAAAGTTGATATACACCATTTCAAAATTCTAAAGAGTTTCCTTTTAGAAAAATATAATCCAAAAAAAAAAAAAAAAAATTAACGCGCCGTTTTTCTTTCGTAATTTTCACTATTAACGTGAGATATGTTGCAGGAATTTATCATCCATGTTATTGCTACGTATTATACTTTAATACTTATTTAGTAAGTTGAATTATAGAGGTGTTTTCTTTGTCAATTAGTTAATCTAATAATAATGATGACAAATGCCCGATACCTGAAATATCAATGACCTTAGAACTGAAATATTTTATAGACATGATAGATGAAGTTAATATATGGTTTTACATAGCAAAAATGTTTTTAAGATTTGAAAAATATATTTAATTTCTGTAGTCTATCATAATTCTTTATAGAATGGTACTTGTATTTGAATTAATAAAGTTAGTTGTTATTTAATGTATATATTATGATGATGTATTACATGGGGTGAGACTCTAACAAAACATTGAATTTGAATCTAAATCTGTAACTTTGTAATTTGTAGTCATATTCCGAAATGGCATATTCAAGAAGTGGTGTTGGGGCCCTTTATAGCTTGTTGTTCGGTGTGAGCCAAGGCTCCGTGTTGAAGGCCGTACTTTAACCTATAATGGTTAACTTTTTAAATTGTTATTTGGATGGAGAGTTGTCTCATTGACACTCCCACCACATCTTCCTATATCTATTAATCAGATGTGGTGGATACTGAAAAATTCAAAAGAGTTATTAGTGAATTTACAATCTAAATTAAAACATTGAACAAACATTTAAAACCTTTGATTTTTTTACTCTTTATACCACCATACCACATATTAAACTTAAAGCTCGACTGAAAGAACTCGTCAGCTTATGTTTCTTTACCAAAAAGGGCACTAGACGTTTTCAATATCTACTTTTGGACATGAATTCAGCTTACTTTGTGAAAAATCATACAGAGACAAGGAAAAATATATACCGACGAGGATATCACTGCCATGCTGGACTTTTTAATTGACAATATATTTGTTGAATTTGGAGGTTTGGTCTTCCAACAGACTATTGGAATCCCAAATATGCACCAAATGCGCTCCGTGTCTTGCAGTTTTGTGTTTATATTCATATGAAGCAGAATTTATCCAAGGCCTTGTACAGAAGGAGAAACAAAATTAGCCCAGTCTTTTAATTTCACCTTTCGGTATATTGATGATGTACTGTCTCCTAATAATTATAGATTCAGTGATCACTAACATTTAATATATCCAAGTGAACTTGAAATTAAAGATACTACCGACACAGATAAATCTGCATTATTTTTAGTATAAAAAAAGAAGATGTGGTATGATTGTCAATGAGACAACTATCCACAAAAGACCAAAATGACACAAACATTAAGAACTATAGGTCCCCGTACGGCCTTCAACAATGAGCAAAGCACATACCGCATAGTCAGCTATAAAAGGCCCCGATAAGACAATGTAAAACAATTCAAACGAGAAAACAAACGGTCTTATTTATGTAAAAAAATTAACGAAAAACAAATATGATACACATAAACAAACGACAACCACTGAATTACAGGCTCCTGACTTTGGACAGGCACATACATAAACCTTTAGACCTTTTTCTCGAAATGACTACTGATGGTAGCTATAGGTTGAATACCAAAATTATGACAAACGCGATGATTTTAATTTTCCTTAAGTCAACATTCCAATTCTATGTAGCAACATCCCAGCGGCACCAGCATATGGAGTATACGAGTCTCAATTGCTACGTTGGTTTAGAACTAGCTCAAAGTAAATTAAACTGTTGAACGAGGAATACTGCTTTCTCAAAAGTTCTTAAGACAGGGCTATGAATCAATCTAATTAAGGTCATCATTTAAGAAATTTTACGGTCGCCATCATGACCTGGTTGGCCATTATGACAAATGTGTGTCAGAAATCATATGTGATATTCTTCCTCAGTCATAATAACCTTCCATCATTACCGAACTGAACAAAGAAATAACACGACGGGTGCCGTATACGGTGCAGAAAATGCTTCCCTTCCGGGGCACCTGATTTCACTCCCGATTTTTAGTGGAGTTTGTGTTGTTTCTTACTTATTATTTATAGCTGTTGATGTACATGTCCTTTGTTTTTTGTGAGTCTTTGTTTAATCCTTGGTTTTGATTGCTATTGTCTTGTAGTTAATGAGAAATTAAATTTATCAATTCATTTAAATCTGGAGTACAGAAAGACAAAGCATTGTCATTTGCATATAAACTATCATTTTTTACAAAAAGTAATATATAATTTATAAAAATGTAAAACAACAATGACACTAGTATAGAACCCTATGGTACGCTTTGTGGAAGTCAATCCAACCACTCAGAACATTGTTGAATTGTATTTGCTATTTACGATTAGATAATTAGGACTTTAAGAGAGCAACTGCATTGGGGGGGGGGGGGGGGAGGGGGTGCACTATGTGCTGATAATACATATAACATGATATTATGAGACGGGCAGTCAAAGGCCTTAGAAAGATCATGAAAGTAATATTTATGATAGAGAAAGAATAAAAATATAATATTCATAGGCTTTGAGAGACGCAGATTATCATGAAAAACGTTTACTTAAGCGTTGTAACAAACTGGAAACATAAAACTCGAACAATTCGCTACTGTTCACGCAACTTTTCGAAATTCTGCTTTTTTTGACGTGATATATTTCATTATTGGTTTACATGGTTGTCTTCATTTAAAATTTGCAAAGATATTTTGAAAAGAATATGATGTACGGAAATGTACTAGCGGAAATTTGATTTGGAAACTTGAAACATTTCAGTTAAACAAAATAAAATTTGACAAATGGTTTATTAAATTGTGAGCACGATCGTATTGTACTAAGTGTAAGCTCCAACAATTCAAATTGATATAAAAAATTGAGCTGCATTTTCAATTTAAAACAATAGATTTGCAATGTCCGAGTTAAACTTTCATGCCTTCACAACTTTTACGGCCAAAAAACAGAGATTTGAATTTGTGAAGATTATTTTTCGGCTGTGATAACTATACCAATAAAGAGTTCTTTGAAAGTTGAAGTTGGTACATCAAATTTTATTAAGATTACAGGGTTATCTATAAAAAAAAATACAGATTCACCATGAAAATGTCTTGCAAGGTTGTCCGTTAACATTAACTGACATCGCCACAATAGTAATATGCTATGGACGACATGGACTACATTTGCGGGTTCCTTCCTCCACTTACCGTAATGTAAATGTCCTGATTTCAACAAAATGAAATGATGCACACATTACAAAAAACCCAACTCTATAAGACAACCAAAAAGTAAGAAAACTAAAAGCCATTGTATTATCTTTTTTACCACTGCTTGAATAAAATCATACTCGGGTTGAAAATATATTGCAACAATATTCCGCAAAAACAACCCCACATAATTAATAGCAGATAAATTTGATATCCTATGTTAATTATAAAATCATATTGAATCGGAATCTCACAGCATTTCTACTTGTGTGTTATACTTTGCATTTACCCAACAAAGAAAGCAGGAAAAAATAAATAGTGCGCGTTTCCAATTTAACGTCGTTTTTCTGTTACACTAAATGGTAGCAATATCTGACGTTGCGTCTGTATTACACTTTCTTAAATATAAAATCAGAAACATGCTTTCTGTCACTCAAAATTTCTTTTATACTTGGATGGGCTGAGAGTATGGAAGCGCATATGGTACACCCCTTGTAAAGTTATTTTGTTGCTAATAAGTCGGAATTATTAGTTAAGTTGTGTGTTATAAGCTGGAATCTTATCATCAAGTTGAAGTCCAGTTGTCGGAATGATGTAGAAAAATTGTTTTACAATGTCGACTTGCTGATATAAATATAATGTCATAGTAATAAGAAGTCGACACGTTGAATTCAACTTATTAATTGATTAAGTCGGCAACTTGTTTATTTGATATTAAATCATCATGTTGAAGTCAACTTGTCGGAATGATAAAGAAAAAGTTTTTGATTACGATGTCGACTTGTTAATATAAATGTAAATGACATAAAATAAGAAGTCGACTTGTTTATTAATTAAGTCAACTTGCTTATTTGATGTTAACTTTATTTGTTCTCACGATCAGATTCCCACGGTCCGTATTTTACTTCCTGTGCTGACACATTAAAGATGGAGATCGACAGCAACAACATCAGCGGGAGCAGTGGAAACGAGTCATAAGTAAGTTTATATTTGTTTTCTTTGGAGACTTAGCGTTATATTTTAATATGAAGCAATACTGAACACAAAATGAAATAGGTCATAGGGAGAAAAAACGTTATTGTTTGACTGAAAGGGCATTGAAAAGTTACAGTTTAACGTGACCTGTGATAAGATCTAGAGTAAGACGTCTGCTATTATTAAAGATATATTCTACTTAAAGGGTTTCACCCCTCTCCCCACCATCCCATCACAAGTACACTACCCGCTCTGTACGACTGTCAATGAAAAATGGAAAAAAAACTGAATGGTCCCTCTCTTTCGCCTTTCAGAGTCCTTTGTAGATCAATCTCCATGACTCATTTAATTCATAACAGCTGAGCAAAAAAAAATTAGTAATCTAAACAAATAATTTGATTCACAACTAGCAGGGTGGATCTTGTCATTTATAAGGGTTGGGTATGGGGATCCTAGCCCACGATAAAGGGGAGTTCCAACTATATGTCCCCATTCAATTGCATTGATCTTCCAAATAAATGTAAAAGAGGGTTCCAACCCCGGACCCCCTGCTTTCGCCACTAATGCCAGGTAGCAAAGCATGATGCGAAACGAAATATGTGTTCACTTTATTTTGATATTGACCGATTAGAAGATTTTGCTATTCATTAAACATTTCAATTGAAAGAATATCGTCTATTTCAGCTGCTTGGTCACCTGCCCGTCTAATAAATGGTCAAAGACTATGGAAGCAAGCAATATTTTAAAGGGAATGTTGAAAGTAAAACAAAGAAATATGTTGCTGACATCGAACATCAAATCAACACACTTTGGCTTAAAAACAAACAAAATTTGTCAAAACTTTCTTGTATGGTTTTTATAATGTTTTTCTTCATTTAGACTAATCAGCTCCATCTTCGTGGAAAGTATGAAAAAGGTTTAATACTGTATTATGATTTATTTTGTAAAAACTGCACCTTAAACGGCCAAAAATTACAAAAAATAAAGGATTACCAAAATAGGAAAAATGAGCACACATTTACACGGCTCTAGCGAAAAATATAGTGAACCATGATATAATGTTTTCTTCATATTTTGTCTAGCATGCGCAGTAAAAGCGAGACATGTAGGTACGGTTTTACAGGCGACGGTGAATATATGGCGTTAACATTGCAACCAAGTTTGCTGCTCATGTCTTTATCTCGTGAAGCATAACGAGTAAGGTTCTTATATTTAGGATGCAGATTTCCTACATATTGTTCTTGCCAGTCACTCATGCGCCATTTATCTTTGACCTATTTTAAATGCTTGAATGACCCTGAAGAAATTTAATAGTCAATTTTGCAACCGAGTTTACTGCTTAAGTCCATATCTCAAGAAATAGAAGTCTAAGGTTGATAATATTTGGCATTAACGTCTCCAACTACAAGGGGATGATAGTCTGAAGTGTAATTTTAGCTTTGACTTAGGTTGATGATATTAGACAAGGAGGTTCCCCACTACCAGGGGATGTCATTTTGATACCTGTAATTTGATCTTGGCCTTGTTTTTATGGTTGATTGACTTTGACAATATGCGACCAAATTTTATAAATTAGTCAATGATTGATAAAGAACTAGATATCATGTTTAAGGAGGCATGATGTTACAACAAATTTATCAAAAATTGAAACATATTTTTTTCATAACAAATTTTATTCATTAGGTACACTATTCGTTGTTTCTTTAAGATATGGTACAAAAATCAACCAAACAAAATAAATTCGTTTAGGCATCAGATGACTTTTAAAATGTTTATTCGATTGCAATATGCTGGAAGAAGATATGTCCTCTTGTTTGAAAATGAAAACATGTTCAAATGTAAAAATATCATATGCTTATACCTGATACCTATAACGGGTAAATTTAAAAATGAAATATGTTATAAATATCGCCATGAAGATTTATTTTGGATTGTCAAAACTTACTGTGTATTTTTCCATTTCGTATTCCATTAAATGTGAAGGCGCAGCGCATTTCCTAGTAGTTTTATAGTAAGCTGATGACGTCACAGTGAACACCCTATTTAGATATCAAGCCAATCGGATTTTTCATTTTATCATTACATCATACGTGTAATTTCTATCTTTATGTTTCAGTTACTCTGTTGTCTCCTTTGTGTTGCTGATCATGACGTTACAGGAATACCTTACCCAGGCGATGATGCTTCTGTGCCTGAACTAGTCCAATACTATCATCAATTATGCTACACGTCCCTTCAAATATGTGGATTTCTTTTGTTTGTTCACGGAACATTCATGAGTTGTTCCATGTTAAAAAGACTTAAGAGAAGATTAAATATCAGACGGCGTAACAACCAGTCGCCATTACCTACAGTTGTAAGGACAATCCTGGCTTTACACCGTAATGGCCTGTCTAATGTTGGATACAGGTATATGTGGAGGACTCTGAACATAGGGTTTGGACTTTGCGTCACACAATCAAGAGCAAGGCTTTGCTCAAGAACAATAGACCAACAGGGTGTACTCAACAGATCGCGTCGAGTTCTTCGAAGGAGAGTGTACTACAATAGAGGACCAAACTATCTGATTCATGTCGATGGTTACGATAAATTAAAACCCTACGACATAGCTATACATGGGGCTATCGATGGATACTCTCGTAAACTTTTATGGTTGATAACAATAACCCCAGATATGTCGGTTACTGGTATCTTAATTGGATCAAACAAAGAAAGATGCTTCCAAGGGTTGTTCGATCGGATGCAGGAACAGAAAACGTCATAATGAGGGATTTACAAAGATCGTTGCGACATAATCAAAACGATGAAATGTCGGGACAAAATTCTTTTCTCGTCGGCAGATCTGTTGCAAATCAAAGAATAGAAAGGCTTTGGGGTACACTAAAAACGAGTTTCACCCAGTTTTGGAGAAACCGTTTCCAGGATTTCCAAGACACTGGACTTCTTAATGTATCGTGTCCAGTACATAAAGAATGTGTTCGATTTTGTTTCCTCTCCGTTATCCAACATCAATTGGACATGTTTGCTGAGAACTGGAACTCACATAGAATAAGAAGACAACGTGCTGAAGTTGTAACACCAAGTGGTATTCCAAATATGTTATACTATCAGCCAGAGATCTTTGGTGGAAGAGACTGTTCATTTCCTTTACCATGTAACTTACAAACAATTGACAATCTCATAGAGGAATATACAGAGAACTTTCCAGAGCATGGCTGTAGCAATGAATTTATTAACATTGTCGAGTTGCTTACTGGAAACAGACGAGATCAGTTTCCCATCATCACATCATACGATGACGCAGAGCTATTGTTTCGGACATTGATTGCTGCCTTACCGAATTGAACATTTGCTATACATTTTTTATACAATAATGATTTTTCAAACATATTTTTAGAAATTAATTATATATATAATATAAGTAGGTTTGATATTTGGTTTTACCATACAAGAATTAAATCAAACAAAATTACTATGAGTTACTATATACTGTTTCTTGGTCCAGATTTTTTGTTGTTGATTATGGTAAATATAAAAGAAAATACTCTCTACGCCTAGTGCAGCATGGTACGATCACATTTATCAAGGGAACAAACAGTAGGGCAAGTGTTGACACAAAGCTCATGCCTGATTTGTAACGCCTGGTCTCGGCACAAAAAATATGTGTATTAATAGATAAACTGCAAAAGAAAACCTTCTCTTTGATGAGAGAAGTTGTACACAGTTTTTCTTAGTCATTTCCATTAATATTAGAGGTCGGTCATTTACAAACGTATCTGTCAACCGTAACGTATACGTTGACGTATCTGCAGATATATAAAAAATATTTTGTGATCCGGAGCTTATAATTTAATAAAACCACGCTTCGTTTAAAAAAAACCTAATTGGAATATCTTTGAAACAATCAAACATACATTCAATATTTGTGATAGTCAGGTTTTTGTAAAAAAAACATAAGGGGTTCTATCAACTACTTTCACATGCCCTTAAAAAGGAGCCATGCAATGTTTCAAGATCTGACATGAATTAAATCTAAAAAAAAAATCAAATGTACTTTAATATATGACATATATACAAATTTGCTTGAAGGGTGTTTTGCCATTTCCTGGAAATTGTGAGAACAATTTACTACTGCATGAATATGTAATATGTTTGAACTTTAAACATGTGACATGTACTTTGTTAAAATATATGTTGCAATTATATATCATATGTACATGTTTTACTTTCATTTTTAACTTTTATGAATATAACTTCACCAACAAAAAAAACTTACACTGTTGCATAATATTTTCATAAGAGGATGCAGCTATTCCCTTTCTACCTCTTCTGAGGGAATCTGTAACTCTGAAGGGCCGTTTAGGCACCTGATGCTCCATAATTCCAAATTCCTGTAATGCAAATGAATACAATTTACTTCATGATACCCTTATATATTATAACTTGAAACAAATATGTATTATGTACCAATTACACCAAGGTTATATTAAGGGCATAGGATACAGATTACAGTTGCAGGGGAGGTAATGATGTTGCTAACGTAAAATGTAATTTTCGCAACGTCAAACTGTGACATATCGGGAAAAGATGCATTTTTCAACTGATTTAATTTGAAAACGAGTTCATGGACCCCTATTTTTCAAAACAGCAATGTGTTTCATTTTGCAGGGAGATTATGTGACCTAAATTTTATAAAACTGTATAAAATAGAGGATTTTTTAAAATTTTGATAAACATGCTGCAAAAAATGACGTATTTTCCTCAATTCATTAACATTTGAAAAATATGAGTTATTTCTGAATGAAAAATGCATAATTTTTTTAGGATACTAATTAGATACAGAAATTACCGATTATTTAACAAAAAACAATTTGTGTTTATCTTTTATGTTATGATAACTTTTTTGACTTTTAGTTATGTCTTTCTTTCGAAAAAGAAATTACATCCACAAATCTGAATTTTGAGCAAATATACAAAATTTCGATCTCATTTTACTCAAAAAGTAGCACATGAAGGTATATTTTTTTTTACATATTTGATTTAATCAGGTACAAAATAGCCTATATGCAAATTTTAACAAACTTGTAAATACAGGATCAAAACTGCATCGTATGCCCTTAAGGCTTAAAACCTTTATATTCATGTATAAATATCTGCATGCAAATAGTCAATATGGCAACAGTATCTGTTAGGTGTGCATATTGCTCATTATATATGCAACAAACATGAAAAACAAGTTATAAATTGAAAATCTGACATCAATGCCATATAAAGGGGGTAAAAAATTATGGTGTTAAGAGTTTAATGTCATATGCACAGACAACTTTCTGCAGATATGAATGTTTTTGAGACCTGAAAGGAGGTAATTCATTATAGTGTGTCAATGCAGTTATACAATAATATAATAAAGGATCTGTAATAAACTGTTCTTTGATCATTTCTGATTCACTATCTAACAAGAGGCTGTCACAACGACAGCAAACCGGATTTATTAACATTTATTTGTGTCCTGCCAATATCACAAGAACTATAACTAATGAACAGTGAAAGTGAAAATCGTCAATATCAGGAGTAGGTCCGGTAAGGACCGATTTTGGCCTCAAATTTCAGGTTCATCTTACAAAAGTTAAACCCTTTAGTGTCTATTTCATCAATTATTTTATGTGAAAGATTTTAACTAATTTTGTCATCAAAAACGACCCGATTCAAACTGAAGTATGAAAAATCTACCAAATATGCCAAAAAATGTCACTTTTCATATGGTTTTTGTCAAAAATGAAATTGGACGCATCCGTGTTCATCCTCAACCTTTATATATGTTTTGTATTATCATAAAATACAACTTACATTTCAAAATTAAGGATGAACACGAATGCAGCCACTTTGGTTTCACACGAAAACCGTCTAAAATTTAACCAAAATGCTAGAATTGTGAAAATTTCAGTATTTTAGCATGACTTAATGGTGCTAGTACCCAATAGATGTGGCATCATGTGCATTGTATTGTCAAAAACAGCCCATATTTATGTAGCAGAAGCATTCTACTGTCCAATAAATAAATTGAAGTTTACATTTTAACAATTTTGTAAAACTGCTAAATTTGGGGCCAAAAAGAGGTCTTACTGGACCTACTCCTTTGACCTCCATTTTGTCATTAGTATCAACATATTAAAATTTGAAAAGCTTTGGTTGAACAATTCATGGGTAAATGTACGGACACGACTGGAATGCCATTTTTCAATCTTTCAAGAACCAAAACTCCTGAACGGTAAAAGTCAAAATCGTCATAATTGAACTTGACCTCCATTATGTCATCAGTAACCAGGGGGGGGGGGGCTTCAAAAAATTAGACCACGCATTTCTTTAATCTTTATTTCTTTGGCCCGTTATTCTCTAATCTTTATTCTAATATGACTTCCTTAATATTACCCTTTGTAAACAAAGCTGTGTTCTAATGAGCACAAAATATGTTTGACACATGCGCACGAACTTACTGTTTATATTAACGTTATTTCCATCGTTATCCTTTAAAATAAGTACATTTAAGCAGCTAACATACACTTTTATTATAGTTTTTTATGAAACAACATATATTTACCCTGCTAGTAGTTTTTAAACTTATCAAATTTGAAATGCAATGCACAGACTCCTTGAGGAGGAAACGGGAACAGCCCAAAACAATTTACAGTCAAACAAAAAAAATTCGCTAATGCTCAGTGTAAAATATGGACAAATATAATGCCTACCCATGTTAATTTCAATAAAAAGAGTCAATAAATAACAAAATGATTTTGGTTTTGGGATTTAAAGGTGACTACTAACACCGTAAATTGAGGTGTATACCCAATTAAAAGTGCTAAAATACAAAAATGTGACCACAAAACTTTTTATGAACAGAAAGAAATTTAAATCTATATACTAGTCTATCATTTAAAACAATTTGCAGCCGTGTTTTATTCCGGAACTGTTATATTATAAAAAAAGAAGATGTGGTATGATTGCCAATGAGGCAACTATAAATATCCACAAAAATGACCCAAACATTAACAACTATAGGTCATCGTACGGCCTTCAACAATGAGCAAAGCCCATACCGCATAGTCAGCTATAAAAGGCCACGATAAGACCGGTAAAACAATTCAAACGAGAAAACTAACGGCCTTATTTATGTAAAAAAAAAATGAATATTAAACTTTTAACTAAGCGTCTCTTTTGAGATCAGTTGCAGTACTGTAATGCCAATTATATAAAGAGGCACAGCCTGGACACTGTGTTATGTCTGGACGACCTGATCACTATAAGGCATCAGCCACATTTTGTAGCTGGGTCCTAATAAACCAATACATAACTGAACATTCAAAATGCGTTTACAAAGAAAGATACAAGAATAACAGATACTAATAACATCTGTTTCATTGTTAATTTTGACTCAATCAGTGCCCAGATGAAGTATAAAGTCAAGTATATTCAACTTTTTAAAATGAATACTTGAATGTTTTGATAACCCAAGTCAAAGTGGACAGCAGTTTATTAGCATTCACAGTTCTAACTAATGACAGCAGTTCATTGGCATTCACAGTTGACAAATTCAAGGCAATGGCTAGTTTGCATAATAGGCATTTCATAGCAGTTTATTTAGCCTTCACAATTATTAGCAGGTTTTTGTGACGAAAATTTTAAATGAGATACATGTACCCCAAAAAACTGATGTCAGCACTGAATATTCATGAGAACTGGTATACTAACAGCTATCAATAATGCATATTCATACAAAGTGCTAAGTTGATTTTCTAAGCTGTACATCAGAGAAACAGATTTCATGATCAACACTAATAACTCGTGTATTACAATATTTCTCCATTCTCCACAGTAAAATTTAAAAAAAACTAAGAAAGCCTAGTACTTAAAATATCTCCAGTGGAGAAATATTGCAACACACTTGTTGCAGTGGTGAAACTATATTAATTCTCTTTCTCTTTTGGATTTAAACCAAAAAAAAATTAATACACGTAATAATAATGTTATGTAATATGTAAAACATTGTATTATGTTTCCAAAATTATGTTTCCAATTTTGGAAACAAACTTCAGTAACATACATCAACTTCATTAAAAGAGGGACGAAAGATACCAGAAGGACAGTCAAACTCATAAAATGGATTGTTTGGTCAATATTAACCATAACCAATCGGCTATTTGCAGCCTATGTTTACATAATACTCCCTCCCCGTTTTTCAAGTCTTGAATAATGAATATGATGTATTTTTGTTTTTTAACAAAATCATATTAAAATAGTCGTTCATTTTCAAATAACATCTTGCACTGCAAGTATATGATATTAGTTTATTACATTCCTGTCAACATCAACTATTCTATTTGAATAAACCACTATCCCCCCTTTTTGGGCTGTCTGTGTGATTTCTGTTTTCCCCTACAAATTTATGTCAGAATATACACATGCATTAACTGTAACTTCAACTTACTGTACTGTGGGTTTGTGAATGCATTCCATTTAGCCTAAATTATAATTTATAATTGACAAAAATAGTTTTTCACTAGCAAGAATTTACACACAGTTTGGAGCCAAAAATGCACATTTGATCATTCAAATGAAGGTTTACTTTCAAGCTGAAAACACAAGTCAGGTCCAAGCATTTTTATAACAAAGATTAAAATCCAATCAGCTATCTAACTGCTATGGAACTGCTGTCATAACTGTTGTCCAATTGACAACACTCTAAAAGGTACCATGACTGCTAAGAAATGGTCAAATTAGGCAGTTTTCTCAAACTGGTATTATATGGAATGCTAAGAACAGCTAAAATAATGCCAAAAATATGAAGAACTGGTAAATAACAGCTATTAGCTAACGATGCGGCAGTTCAGTTTGACTTGGTAAATTCATAGTTTGGGTGGAATTAATAAAGTGATGACTTCACCAAATATTGATCACATTGTTCTCAGCAACTACCCATCTTTGAATCCTGATGGACAATTCATTATGTATTAATGCCATACCCTGGGTGCAATCAGAGAGCAATTAAACATTCACTTCCTCTTTATCGTGGACTTCATTTTATATGGCCTCAAACAGTTTTTGTGGTTGCATATTGGTATGGCATGAATTGTGAGATCTGTTCCTTCCTATGCCAATTAGAACCAAACTCTATCACAACTATTTACGGATGGCGCCCTTTAAAAATTGTGTCTGGTAGGTTCAATCTATAAGATTACTGCCAGCATGGAACATAGTTAAACATTGGACCATAAGGAAAGTCTATGAAACTACTTGCCAAATTGTAACCAAACATGGTCAAAATGGGTATCCAGAAGGTTCGGGTCCGATCCAAGATGGTTAACAACATACCACAGATCTTAATTGAACATTTGAACTTAAAAGGGAAACACAAGCTAAGATAGCTGAAAGTATTTGGCCAATAAGGATCAAAATTGATCATGGTGGTCCTTGGAATGTAACCTTTTTATGCAGTTAAGCTGCTTTATGCAAGCACCCTGGATTTGTGTTCTACCCAATAAATGCTGAAATACTTGCCATTGTTCTTATCTAGCTGGTAACTATGCTATTTATAACTTAAAGGATAGTTTTTTCATACTTTTCGTTCTGAATTACAAAAGATATGACCAGAAAAACCTTAAATGATCGATTTTCCCAAAAGTTTTGAAGTTGCACATAGGAAGTAGAGCACATTAGGATTCCTTATGTTGTTTATTATCCCCCGAATCGAAACAGTCGAGATCCCCACCTTTAAATTAAACCATATATATTCATGATTGAGAACTAATCAAATGAAATATAGGGAGAGTCCTTAGGGTCACCCTACAAACTCCTGTTTGATAACTTAGAAACAGAAATTTATATCCAAAATTTTCCACTTTATTTCATCTGGATTATAATAGATATAGGAAGATGTGGTGTGAGTGGATTATAAGTCTGCTAGTCACTGATGTTTCAAATAATGCTTCCTCAACCATATATATCCATGTATTGGACAACATAACAAATCAAATGAAATATACTAGAATCATCCCACCCCTCCTGTTTGAAAACTTGATAACGATTGAGATCCCCACCCCAAACCATATATATGCATGTATGGGACAAGATACAAAAACATTAAATGAAATATAAGGGCAGTCCCTAGGGTCACCCCATCCCCTCTTGTGTGTGTTTTGAGAACTTGTAAAAGATTGAAAAACCAACTCCTAAACTAAATCATATTCATTCCTGTTTGTCATTTCAAAAAGATTGAATGACATACAATGTCAATCTCATAGGCGTCACATATGCATGTCTTTCTATGTTGTGATGTTATGCTATTGTTTCTGAAAAAGGGAGAAGGTTTGGATCCATTAAAACGTTTATTCCCGCTGCAAATGTTTGCACCTGTCCTAAGTCAGGAATCTGATGTACAGTAGTTGCCGTTTGTTTATGTAATTTATACGTGTTTCTCGTTTCTCGGTTTTTTTTATAGGTTAGACCGTTGGTTTTCCCGTTTGAATGGTTTAACACTAGTAATTTTGGGGCCCTTTATAGCTTGTTGTTTGGTGTGAGCCAAGGATCCGTGTTGAAGGCCGTACATTGACCTATACTGAAATTGTTATTTGGATGGAGCGTTGTCTCATTAGCAGTCACACCATATCGTCCTATATCTATGTCACTTTGATAGACCTAACCAACGTGTACTAGATCTTGCCCAATTTTCGGTGACCATAGGAATGAATAATTATTGAAGTTTTGTTTGGAAGACTTCATAACAGCATTATGTAACAATATTTTTTTTGATAATTGTAAAATTTTATTGATGGAAAATAATTAGTAGGTTTAAAGAATTTCCCTTAATTATAATTTGAATTATTACTGGTCCTATAAAAATTTGCATTTTCATATGGCTCATTATTAAGAAAACATATCTTTCAAGCCCAAGAATGTTTGACCAACTGTTTTTATAATTACCTGCCATTTTATTCCAAACTCAGACATCATAAACTTGGGGTGAAGGTGGGGGACATTAACATTTACTATGGAGAGGTTAGTCAGACCTCACCTTTGATCCTTGTAGTAGTAAACATTTGTCTAATTTGTGTCTCATAACTTTTGTACTGTTGAACACACACTCAGTTTTCTTTCCAGGGAAGCAAGTCCATTCCTACTTTTACAAGCTCTTACTGAAGGCAACTTGAACTACTAACAGTCAACTTATACCAACGTTAACTATCAACTAGAAGAACTACAATCATTGCAAACTTGTACCACTGCAGACTCATTACCATGAAAAAAATATACTTGATATATGCGATGCTTTTAAAACTTTGACAAAATATTAATTATTTGCCTTAATGATTAATTCATTAAATGAACATAAATGTACAATATATGACTGTCTAATGTTTGTTCATTTTAAAAAAATCTTTAAAAAAATTGAAGCAACATTGCCACAGTTTTTATAATTATGTTTGACTTGGTTTTTGGTTAACTGCCTACAGCGCTTACAGTGCTTTGATTAAATTATGTCAGCAGTTTATGATACCATCCAAGATTACCGCAAGAGGGAAACATTAAAACATTCGACACTATAGGAAACATTCAAAGATATTTTCCAAGATGACCAACAGCTGTTAACAGAGTTTAACATTTAAACCTATGGTAAAACTTTCACAATTGTTTCCCTCTGGAACTAAATGGTCAATTAGAACCATACTTGGTCTCAACGACTCTTAAATGGTACCCTTTGAAAATTGTGTTCGACAGGTCAAGGTCCGTTCCAGTACATATCATATATCATGGAACTTAGTTTAACAATGGACCTTTAATAAGGAAAAATACTTCAAAGATCTTTTCTGAAACTTAGTCACAATGGTCCTTGGGTCACTTGCTTTAAAATGTTAGTCCAGTAAGTTCGTTTCTAAACAAAAATTGTTGACAACATACATGTAACATATCAAAACATAACAGGACCTTAACATTGAAGAATCTTTTCCTCTGAAATTACTTGGCCAATGGGGTTATTGAGTGCAAACAATACATTTTCTTTTAAGATAGGGTTGTTGTATATCAAATGAAAGGTCATGATATGAACATATGAAATATCAAATTCCCAACCTCCAAAAATAAGTTGAATAGGGTTATTAAGTGCAAAAATCAAACTTTCTAGAACATGGAGTTGTCGCATATCAAATGAAAGCTCATATACTCTATGTTACATATATCATACTTCCGATCTAAAAAAAAATAGGTGGATGAGACCATTAAGTGTTATAAGCGAAAAGTTTTAGAAGGTATGCTTGTCGTATATGAAACGAAAGGTCGTACAAAGTACATTACGAAAACATCACTTTAACAGGAAAGACCTTTCAATTGTTTTACAAACAATTGAGATACTAGTTCTAGTTTGTAAACTGATGTAATAGAAATGACTGATGCCAAATGTGAGGCGCTAAAATATATCTAAGTGAATGAAAACCAAAAACTGAAAACAATATATAATTTAATTAACAAAGTACAACTTTTATTATCACATGCCAAAGGTAATCAGAAATGGAGCATTCAATATCTTCAAACTCGTACTTAGAAAGCATGTAGCAAATGCACTAATGTACTATGGAGGCATGTAGCAAATGCACTAATGTACTATGGAGGCATGTAGCAAATGCACTAACCTAAATTCTGTTTTGAGAGCTTGGCTTTCCTTGGTTGGACTGAATATCAATCCTTAGAGAATTCAAGATAATAATCTAAAACAAGAGGCTGGCTGTCACAACGACAGCAAACCGGATTTATTATCATTTATTTTTGTCCTGCCAATATCAGAAGAACCATAACTGATGGACGGTGAAAGTGAAAATTGTCAGTATCAAATTTGACCTTCACTTGGTCATCAGTATCAACATATTTAAATTTGAAAAGCTTAGATGGAATGGTTCATGAGTAAATGCAACCACTTGAATGGAAATGCCATTTCACATTCTTTCAAGAACCATAACTCCTAAACAGTAAAAGTCAAAATCGCCATTATTGAACTTGACCTTCATTTAGTTGTCAGTAACAACATATTAAAATTTTAAAAGCTTTGGTTGAACGGTTCATGAGTTAATGCACGGACACGACTGGAAACTCCATTTTTCCATCATTTAAGAACCATAACTCCTGAACGGTAAAAGTCAAATTCGCCATTATTGAACTTGACCCCCATTTAGTTATCAGTATTTTTTAAAAAAGCTTTGGTTGAACGGTTCATGAGTTAATGCACGGACAACATTTGATTGCCGCCCGCCCTGTCGCCGTACATCCCCAATCAATAACCGACATTTTTGTCCCTAAAATCCGGTTAACGAGTTCTTTAAAATATATAAGTTTCTCAAAGGTTTTGCGACGGTGCAAATATTAAACTTTACAATATAAATAGATATCCTTTACCAATGAATTCAAATAGCAAAAGCTATGCTATTTAACAAATATATAGCGAATAAGCTTCATCTAAATTATCAAATAAAGAAATATGAAATTTATAGTTTTAAACAAGGGAAATAATGATGAAATAATAATCCTAACTGCCACACTTGTATGAAATGCATTCAAATATCTTCTCTGAACTTACTTATAAAAAAGAAGATGTGGTATGATTGCCAATGAGACAACTATCCACAAAAGACGAAAATGACACAAACATTAACAATTATAGGAACCAAACTTGTTTACATTGGTTCTTGTATTGATTCTTTTTAAACGATCTGGCATAGCGGGAACATAGTTAAACAGTTGCTCAAAACAACCAATTGGAACAAAACCTAGTTCCCTTTGCAAATTGTTTCCGGCCGGTTTTGGTTTGATCCAAGGCCTCCGAGGGGAACAACGATTTCACATTGGACCCTGTAGGAGATAGTTTTGAATATTTGATGTTGAAATTACCGTTTTTGAGAAACACAAGGCCAAAAGGGGTGAACCAAGAACAAATTGGAAATCAATTTTTTTTTGTCCGATTTTGATGAAGATGTTTGGAACAGAAATCATATGAAGGTATTTTAATGGATTATGTAATTTGTTGGCGGTTTTGAAAACTGAGAAGAGTACCAAAAAGGATCTAGATTGAAAATGCTTCAACTTGATGAAACGAAAAATGTTGTTCGACATGTGTATACTTTATAGATTTATATTTTTATTTTGTAGATTTCATACATTGTGTTTTACTTAATTTTTTAAGTTTTTTGTTTATCGTTTCCAACAAACAAGAGGCCCAAATTGGGTCTAGAGATGTGATTGGCCCTTTCGGGGCGATTGAATTGGATGGAGTCTAGCAATTTAATATGTCTACATTTACTTTGTGTCAACACTTACCCGAATGTACCCTTTATACGGTCGTTACTTGCTACGCTCTACGGAGCACATTTTTACACAGAATTTATAGAACTAATTGCAAACAAACTACTAGTAAATCCTTACAATAAATATATCTGTCAGGTATGTCTCCAATCGTAGATGGCCGCCCGCGGAAAACGTAGTGTAAGTGCATCTTATTTGGAAATGCATAGAAAGATCTTCTACTTAGAAACTACTAAGCAAATTGAAGCAAAACTTATCATTGGATGACCTTCTAGCAAAATTGTGTTCGGCAGGACAGGGTACAATCCAACTTGATTGCCAGTGACGAACGTAGTTGAGATTATACCATATGGCGAAATTTATTGAAAGATATTTTCTAAAAGTACCGTGCAAATTACAATGAAACTTGGTCACAATGATCTTTTAAAATGCACAGGCAAACTATTTCTGGTAGGTTCAAGACTATAACCCAAGATTGCAGGAATTACTAACAACATAGTTTAACATTGGACCCTGAGCTGAGGGCCAGGGGGATCAAAGATCTTAAACAAAACTACTGAGACCAAACTTGATAACATTTGTTTTTGTATGAACACTTTTCAAGCAATGCTATATCCATCCTTGATGGGCAATAACGGGGAACATACCTATTATATCGGGGTCTAAATTGGGCTGGCTTATGTAGCCACGGTTGATGTGAGCGATACAGCCTCTTAAAAGTCTTTTGTTTCATATCCTAAAGTATTGGCACAAAAAGTTTGTCATTAAACTAGATCCTTGAGTACAAGAAAGTAGAAACAAAACCATTCAAACGAATGCGATCAACATAGGAATATCATATCCCATTGGCAAACTTTTTTGTGCCGAGACCAGGCGTTACAAATCAGGCATGAGCTTTGTGTCAACACTTGCCCTACTGTTTGTTCCCTTGATAAATGTGATCGTATCATGCTGCACTAGGCGTAGAGAGTATTTTCTTTTATATTTACCATAATCAACAACAAAAAATCTGGACCAAGAAACAGTATATAGTAACTCATAGTAATTTTGTTTGATTTAATTATTGTATGGTAAAACCAAATATCAAACCTACTTATATTATATATTTAATTAATTTCTAAAAATATGTTTGAAAAATCATTATTGTATAAAAAATGTATAGCAAATGTTCAATTCGGTAAGGCAGCAATCAATGTCCGAAACAATAGCTCTGCGTCATCGTATGATGTGATGATGGGAAACTGATCTCGTCTGTTTCCAGTAAGCAACTCGACAATGTTAATAAATTCATTGCTACAGCCATGCTCTGGAAAGTTCTCTGTATATTCCTCTATGAGATTGTCAATTGTTTGTAAGTTACATGGTAAAGGAAATGAACAGTCTCTTCCACCAAAGATCTCTGGCTGATAGTATAACATATTTGGAATACCACTTGGTGTTACAACTTCAGCACGTTGTCTTCTTATTCTATGTGAGTTCCAGTTCTCAGCAAACATGTCCAATTGATGTTGGATAACGGAGAGGAAACAAAATCGAACACATTCTTTATGTACTGGACACGATACATTAAGAAGTCCAGTGTCTTGGAAATCCTGGAAACGGTTTCTCCAAAACTGGGTGAAACTCGTTTTTAGTGTACCCCAAAGCCTTTCTATTCTTTGATTTGCAACAGATCTGCCGACGAGAAAAGAATTTTGTCCCGACATTTCATCGTTTTGATTATGTCGCAACGATCTTTGTAAATCCCTCATTATGACGTTTTCTGTTCCTGCATCCGATCGAACAACCCTTGGAAGCATCTTTCTTTGTTTGATCCAATTAAGATACCAGTAACCGACATATCTGGGGTTATTGTTATCAACCATAAAAGTTTACGAGAGTATCCATCGATTGCCCCATGTATAGCTATGCCGTAGGGTTTTAATTTATCGTAACCATCGACATGAATCAGATAGTTTGGTCCTCTATTGTAGTACACTCTCCTTCGAAGAACTCGACGCGATCTGTTGAGTACACCCTGTTGGTCTATTGTTCTTAAGCAAAGCCTTGCTCTTGATTGTGTGACGCCAAGTCCAAAGCCTATGTTCAGAGTCCTCCACATATACCTGTATCCAACATTAGACAGGCCATTACGGTGTAAAGCCAGGATTGTCCTTACAACTGTAGGTAATGGCGACTGGTTGTTACGCCGTCTGATATTTAATCTTCTCTTAAGTCTTTTTAACATGGAACAACTCATGAATGTTCCGTGAACAAACAAAAGAAATCCACATATTTGAAGGGACGTGTAGCATAATTGATGATAGTATTGGACTAGTTCAGGCACAGAAGCATCATCGCCTGGGTAAGGTATTCCTGTAACGTCATGATCAGCAACACAAAGGAGACAACAGAGTAACTGAAACATAAAGATAGAAATTACACGTATGATGTAATGATAAAATGAAAAATCACATTGGCTTGATATCTAAATAGGGTGTTCACTGTGACGTCATCAGCTTACTATAAAACTACTAGGAAATGCGCTGCGCCTTCACATTTAATGGAATACGAAATGGAAAAATACACAGTAAGTTTTGACAATCCAAAATAAATCTTCATGGCGATATTTATAACATATTTCATTTTTAAATTTACCCGTTATAGGTATCAGGTATAAGCATATGATATTTTTACATTTGAACATGTTTTCATTTTCAAACAAGAGGACATATCTTCTTCCAGCATATTGCAATCGAATAAACATTTTAAAAGTCATCTGATGCCTAAACGAATTTATTTTGTTTGGTTGATTTTTGTACCATATCTTAAAGAAACAACAAATAGTGTACCTAATGAATAAAATTTGTTATGAAAAAAATATGTTTCAATTTTTGATAAATTTGTTGTAACATCATGCCTCCTTAAACATGATATCTAGTTCTTTATCAATCATTGACTAATTTATAAAATTTGGTCGCATATTGTCAAAGTCAATCAACCATAAAAACAAGGCCAAGATCAAATTACAGGTATCAAAATGACATCCCCTGGTAGTGGGGAACCTCCTTGTCTAATATCATCAACCTAAGTCAAAGCTAAAATTACACTTCAGACTATCATCCCCTTGTAGTTGGAGACGTTAATGCCAAATATTATCAACCTTAGACTTCTATTTCTTGAGATATGGACTTAAGCAGTAAACTCGGTTGCAAAATTGACTATTAAATTTCTTCAGGGTCATTCAAGCATTTAAAATAGGTCAAAGATAAATGGCGCATGAGTGACTGGCAAGAACAATATGTAGGAAATCTGCATCCTAAATATAAGAACCTTACTCGTTATGCTTCACGAGATAAAGACATGAGCAGCAAACTTGGTTGCAATGTTAACGCCATATATTCACCGTCGCCTGTAAAACCGTACCTACATGTCTCGCTTTTACTGCGCATGCTAGACAAAATATGAAGAAAACATTATATCATGGTTCACTATATTTTTCGCTAGAGCCGTGTAAATGTGTGCTCATTTTTCCTATTTTGGTAATCCTTTATTTTTTGTAATTTTTGGCCGTTTAAGGTGCAGTTTTTACAAAATAAATCATAATACAGTATTAAACCTTTTTCATACTTTCCACGAAGATGGAGCTGATTAGTCTAAATGAAGAAAAACATTATAAAAACCATACAAGAAAGTTTTGACAAATTTTGTTTGTTTTTAAGCCAAAGTGTGTTGATTTGATGTTCGATGTCAGCAACATATTTCTTTGTTTTACTTTCAACATTACCTTTAAAATATTGCTTGCTTCCATAGTCTTTGACCATTTATTAGACGGGCAGGTGACCAAGCAGCTGAAATAGAAATGTTTAATGAATAGCAAAATCTTCTAATCGGTCAAAATCAAAATAAAGTGAACACATATTTCGTTTCGCATCATGCTTTGCTACCTGGCATTAGTGGCGAAAGCAGGGGGTCCGGGGTTGGAACCCTCTTTTACATTTATTTGGAAGATCAATGCAATTGAATGGGGACATATAGTTGGAACACCCCTTTATCGTGGGCTAGGATCCCCATACCCAACCCTTATAAATGACAAGATCCACCCTGCTAGTTGTGAATCAAATTATTTGTTTAGATTACTAATTTTTTTTTGCTCAGCTGTTATGAATTAAATGAGTCATGGAGATTGATCTACAAAGGACTCTGAAAGGCGAAAGAGAGGGACCATTCAGTTTTTTTTCCATTTTTCATTGACAGTCGTACAGAGCGGGTAGTGTACTTGTGATGGGATGGTGGGGAGAGGGGTGAAACCCTTTAAGTAGAATATATCTTTAATAATAGCAGACGTCTTACTCTAGATCTTATCACAGGTCACGTTAAACTGTAACTTTTCAATGCCCTTTCAGTCAAACAATAACGTTTTTTCTCCCTATGATCTTTTTCATTTTGTGTTCAGTATTGCTTCATATTAAAATATAACGCTAAGTCTCCAAAGAAAACAAATATAAACTTACTTATGACTCGTTTCCACTGCTCCCGCTGATGTTGTTGCTGTCGATCTCCATCTTTAATGTGTCAGCACAGGAAGTAAAATACGGACCGTGGGAATCTGACCGTGAGAACAAATAAAGTTAACATCAAATAAGCAAGTTGACTTAATTAATAAACAAGTCGACTTCTTATTTTATGTCATTTACATTTATATTAACAAGTCGACATCGTAATCAAAAACTTTTTCTTTATCATTCCGACAAGTTGACTTCAACATGATGATTTAATATCAAATAAACAAGTTGCCGACTTAATCAATTAATAAGTTGAATTCAACGTGTCGACTTCTTATTACTATGACATTATATTTATATCAGCAAGTCGACATTGTAAAACAATTTTTCTACATCATTCCGACAACTGGACTTCAACTTGATGATAAGATTCCAGCTTATAACACACAACTTAACTAATAATTCCGACTTATTAGCAACAAAATAACTTTACAAGGGGTGTACCATATGCGCTTCCATATGAGAGTCATATATACATCTGCTCCAATGTTGTCTGCTACCATGGAGAAAAAAAAATATCATTGACTTCAATGACTTCTTTTAAAAAAATGCAATTGATTGTATTCAAACAAAAGGTCCTAGGCGGTTTACAAAATGCGGTAACATTATTACTTAAATCATTTTTTGTTGACTGTAAGAATTTATAGTTTATTCGAATCATGTGGGATAGCGAACTTGTTTAATGACACTGTTATTGATAAGCATCAATTTTGCACTGCTATACATGTTAAACTTCAATGTTAAATGTCCGACTTCAAACAGAAATGGAATGAAGATTTGCATAAGGACAATACTAGACCAAATGGAACAAGAGCAGCAAACTACGTACATTTAAACAGATTGTATATATAGGACTTTACCTAGATAAATTATAATACCACCACACAGAAGATCTTACTCTCAGTTTCATTGTGATTTTGTCCCAATACGTGTGGAGAGAGGACGCTACGAGAGTCGCCCAATAGATCAAAGAACTTGTTTTGTTTGTGGCGTTAAAATTGAAACGGAGGAGCATGTATTGACTGAATGTCCGTTGTACCACGATCTTACAGACGAACTGTATAAGATTCTAAACTTTGAATGAAAACGAATGTTTTAGTATATTGCCGAATTCTACGGAGACGTTTAAGCGCCACACATTTTTTTTTTAATTTTTCTTCCTATCTTTGCGCAAACCTTTGCGAAATAACGCAAACCTTTACGAAATAACGCAAACCTTTACGGAATAATGCAAACCTTTGCGAAATAACGCAAACCTTTACGAAATAACGCAAACCTTTACGAAATAATGCAAACCTTTGCGAAATAACGCAATCCTTTGCGTTATAACGAAAATATCTTGATTTCAATTTTTCATTCAGTTTTGTACATATTTCCGTTGAAGTGCAACCATACAAAGACTGATTTTTTGCATCAGAAAAGTATGTACTTTTATACAAATATATCATGCTTACAAGGGGTATTTACCAAAAATACCGGTTGAGAGGTACAAATTTCCAGAGCCGATAGGCGAGGGAAATTTGATTACCTCGAAACCGGTATTTTTGGCAAATACCCCTTGTAAGCATGATATAATTGTTTAATTCCACCGAATGTTCAACCCTAGTAAGTTTATTATAATCATGTATCATATGTAATTTCTACTTGAATGTGTAATTTTTGTATGTACATGCACTGCCGCTGTGCTATTTGCGCAGTCAAATTGCATTGACCGTATAATCATTTCTTATCATTTTTTTTTTATTTACAGTCACTAGCTGACCTTTTTATGATAATTTGCTGATTCTCGGGTGACTACTACACTTAGTTCATCAGTTTGATTGAAGCACAATACAAGTGGATTTCCGTTTTATGTGACCAGTTGACAATTCATTTCCGTTGAATTTTATTTATGACGTCATTAAAATTACAGGTTCGCGGAATTTTTACGTCATTCAAATGATCCTTTTTATCCTCAAAATATTTCATCTGGAACCATATATTTAAAATGACCATGAATTTGTCATATTAGAATAGAAATAATTCATTGAGTTATTTTTAGACATGGTGTTCCCCATCTGCCATGGTATTTGCTAGCAAATACCCCGGCACATGGAATTCCCTAATGAAAAATACCCCGGCAGAGAAAAGAAAATCTCAATTCATAGAAATTGGTAAAAAATACCATGTCTCTCATACAATCAAAATACAGCATTATTACATAAGGTGGAATTAAACAAGAAAATAGATATGGTATAGGCATATTTAAATTGAAAGATAAAAAATAATGTCATACAATTGTGAAACTTCCAAGTCAAAAAGACAATATAATCTTTCTGCTTTGAAATGAATTTAAAATTTTGATGCAAAAATCGTTTTTTTTACAAATCTGATAATATGATAAATATTATTTGATAGAAAGTCAATGCATTTTCGTTTCAATATAGTGAAGTATTTTATAAGGTGCATGGGTATTAATTTGAATTGAGAGAACATAATTTTATCAATAAAACATCCTAATTCTATACATTTATTGCCAAATGGAAGCTTGTTTGAATCTAACCAACTTTACACAGTTCTCAAACGAGAGCTAAGTACTTTGGAAGTACATTTATATTCGGTTAAAGCTATATTAGCAGGGTTGGTTTTGTTCTCTTCGGTATAAGCACAATTTATTCAATTTCCTTTGTAATAGATATACTAGTAGTAACATTGATACCGTTTGGTGGGGTCTTCATAGTTTGCTGTTCAGTGTGAGTCAAAGCTCAGTGTTGAAGACCGTACTTTGGCCTATGATGGGTTACTTTTACGAAAACTAACTTAGATGGAGAGTTTTCTTACGTGCACTTATACCACATCTTTTTTATATTATTGTGCTCATCATTAGTCAATGGTGTATTCTAATTATCCAAACATTTTAATTTGCAATGACAACAAAAGTGATAAATCTTTTAACATATATGTAGCCTTCTCTATTAATAACTGCTGTTTCCTTTGAGTCTTAATAAAGAAATAAGATAAAACAAATGTTTACGTTATATTTATTTCGCAAATGTTTGCGTTTAGCGTTATATCGCAAATGCAAAGATAGGAAGGAAAATTAAAAAAAAATATGTGGCGCTAATACGCTTCCGTAGAATTCCTTGAAACTCTCATTTATTGTAGCGAGTGACAATATCAAGGTGATACAAAAATGTGTCAAAACCGCCAAGCTTATTTTAGACCGTATAACTTTTTTTTTTAATACCGGTGTTTTACGATTTAAATGTGTTTTATAATAGCTTTTTAAACATGTGTAAAAAACTAGTTACTTTTTTAATCCATCTCTAATTATTCTTTTAAAATGGCATTCATTATTTAGAAAAAAGTTTACTTTTACAATTGTGAATTGTGTATACTGTATTATTGTATTGTATTGTATTGTATTGTATTTGTATTTGTATTGTATTGTATTGTATTGTATTGTATTGTATTGTATTGTATTGTATTGTATTGTATTGTATTGTATTGTATTGTATTGTATTGTATTGTATTGTATTGTATTGTATTGTATTGTATTGTATTGTATTGTATTGTATTGTATTGTATTGTATTGTATTGTTAAATGAAATACATTTCAATTCGTGGAGTGTCTGAGTTTAAATAACTTTTTGTTTACTAATAAGGGCCCCGCTTTCAGCTTGAACGCATTTGGCCATCGTATTTATGCAATGAGGAACAGATGTATCCATGAAATTATAATACCACTTTATGAAATAACCTGCTTTAATAACTCTTTAATAACTCATTCTGAAGTTATAGCATACACTTTTAATGTAATTTTATTTATAAATCAATATTTCAAAGTCACGAATATGTGCTAAGATTACAACTTCATGTAACACTGTAATAATTTAAATATTCTTGTAATTTTTTTTTATGAATAAATACTGTTTAAACTACATATGTGTCATTTGGTCGTTCGTGTTACGTATCTCCATTCCTTCTCTATGGAACACTACCAATAAAAAGTTCCTTAAAATTAATCGGAAATTTCAAGAAAACCTATAAGGTGATTTATAATTTAAGTGCCATTTCTGTCTTTGTTTTGAATTATAACTTTGTTTTTGTCCGGACAAACTTGCTCAAGTTATATCAGAAACAAAGAACAAAAATATTACTTTTTAAATAAGGCAGTACAAAGGAGACTTGATATTTATTGTTTCTCTTATCAGCTTTTATGACAGTTCATACTAATGCCCATGCCTTGTTGGTAACTTTTTTTATTTACTTTTTTTTTGCACTATAACTTGTTCTCCGACTTTTCGTTGTTTTACTTTGCTTCATCTAGGCCTTGTTTATTTTAGTGCTTAGTTGCTTTGTGTGCTCTGTTATGTCAAACATGATCGTCCCAAACTTGTGTTGACTAAAAACACCGTCTCATACTGCTATATTATCGTGTACTTGGCTGGTGGACTATGGTAAGACCAAGTTACGAAAAGGGGATGTGGTTCCTATAAATGATAAGAACTGGCGGACTTACATGGCGTTAATAGGGCGACAAGTGCTAGTAAATGTAATACATCCCTTAGAACTTCCAAAGTTAGGAGGAGGGAAAAACAATTCACCTACGTTTTTTAATTATTTAGACAAAAATTTCCTTTCAGTGTTTATTTTGTAGAGGTGTTACTTTGTTTACTATGTATCGACAATAAATAAAACTTTGATTTTGAATCCATATTCAATCAAAGAAAAATTGGTCTGAGCAGACCTCCAAACGATCCAGGATTCCACGAGGGTTACCCAAATTGCAACGGCCATACTTAAATCCAGTTATTAAAAATTAAATTACAGGATTTTCTCCATTTCTCCAAATATAAAGACCATTATAGAATACATTGATAGAACGTCGCTAGCTGATGTATTTTCTTTGATATAAGCATACACTAGATGATGCCCGCAAAATTCCAGTACAATTTAGCAAGTGTTGAAACAAAAAGTGGGGACACAGTGAGGATTTGGTTGCGGTTAATGCATTTAATTCTAAATTTTAAAAGAGATGAAAATTAGGAACATTATGCAAAAGACCCCATAAATTTCGGTTTTTAAGTAAGAATATTAAATACCATTAAGAAAAATGTGTGGCTAAGTGTGATTTTCTGTAGTTTTTTACCCTTTAAACTCAACAACCGTACGCATTGACTTTACCGAATGGGATCAAAATGAATAACACAATGGAAAACAATCTATCTTAATCAAATGAAAAATAAAATCTTTACCACTTCCAGTGGCGGATCCAGAAATTTTCATTACAGGGGGCCCATTGACTGTCTAAGAGGGGCTCCAGTTATGCTTCAGTGATTCCCTATCTAATCATCTAATTTTTTTTCACAAGGGGGGGGGGGGTGATCCCCTGTCTCTGGCTTCATCAGGAACCAACCCCTGTTGTATCTCAGAAACCGTTGACGATAATCCAAATTATAAAAATAGGTCATGCTTTCTTAGCTCTTGAACTAGTCGTGTCATCTAAGAAATTATATACTTCTGGATTTCGAGGTAAGATTCAGTTAGATCTGGGAATGTATGAACTGGGAGTATAGCTTATAGGATCATATTAATACTGAAAATTCGAATGGACATTTTAAAGGAAATCAAATCATGCTAGCTATTCCTTGTCCGATAATGTTACGACGTGAAGCGACCTTGAATCATGGCAATTTTATTTAAGGGATTGGAAAGTCTCATATCCTTTTATTTATTCTATATTTTCCAATTTATGGTATTGCACAAGCTGGACTATATCAAAGTTTCGAAGACCTTTAGCATTATTTTATAAAAAATTAAAAAGGTATTAGTTTCCTATATTCATGCCACCCGAAACCCATCTTTAGTTCGCACATGAATAAAGTTATTTATTTTCCAATTAAAATATTTCGAAATAAGTTTAAAAAAAAATAACCAATAATTATAAATACGTAAGAACATTATAAATAAGAATATGTGGTATAAGTGCCATTGAGAGAACTCCGCATCCAAGTTTCAGCAATTTTAAGCTAATAATAATAGGTCCAAGTACGACTTTCAACACGGAGCCTTCTTTTGATTAATTAGCTGACCCAAAACAGCAAAATATAAAGGGTCCCAAAATGACCAGTGTACACATTTACAAACAGTTAAACCAACGGTCTATTCTATTTACAAAACGGGAAACAAACCAGATGCTCCACAGGGCGCAGTTTTATACGACCGCAGAGATCGAACCCTGAACAGTTGGGCAAGTATGGACACAACATTCAACCTTGATATAGCTCTGAATTTAGATTGTGATTAAATAGTTGACACAAAATAGGTTTCTGACACAGAATGAACGTGGTCTTTAAAAATTAGATTGGACATTTTCTTATTACGGTGCAATATCCAAAATCTAAATACATGGTTACATGTAGATTCAGCATACCTAATAACCCCAGGATTCGTTTATGATGAAATTAAATAAAGTTCAATTTTGAACACTTTAGAACTAAGGACAAGGTATGATAAGGGCTATTATTGAACCCCTCTCCAAATAAGTTTATATTGATATCAATGATGGTCTAAGTGTAGAAACTTGAAAAAATTATGATTTTATTGTGCTCCGGTGAAAGGAAGGTTGCCTAGCAACGGTTTTTATTAAGATTGAAAATTATCACATATTGATTGCTTTTATTACCTGTACAAAAAGTATTTGCAAATGACATTGTTCGTCCAAGAAGAACTTGAAGTCACAAATGAAAATACCCATTGATTTTGTTCACTTTATGCTTAAAAACAACCTTAACAACCGAAATGTTGCCTAGCAACGGTTAAAAAAATGGTGCTTGCCCCTCCTAAGTATAAATTAAGCAGTTGTGTGATATTTTTTCAAATACATCTTTTTTTATTCTTTACAAATTCCGTATTGAGCATAGCAACAGCAAAACATGTTTGAATTTAAGCCAACTACAAACCAATTACTCATTTTATTGAACAAATTAAATTGAATGCAATGCAGATTGTCTGTTTGTAAACATGTTTAGTTAGAAATGAAAAATTAGTTAAATTGTAGGTCACTACACGCTGATCAACAACTAAGCTACATAACAAGTGCATATCAACCATGCAATAATAGGTTCTTTATATTTTTTTTAAGTATGAACTAAGTTATTGTTTTTATGAATAAA
The DNA here is from genome assembly GCF_036588685.1 of Mytilus trossulus. Lineage (NCBI taxonomy): Eukaryota > Metazoa > Mollusca > Bivalvia > Mytilida > Mytilidae > Mytilus > Mytilus trossulus. Next base: position 78,202,457 of record NC_086382.1, on the reverse strand, counting down.
CTTTCCTAATACGGTGTTACACTATAATATAAACATATATAATTTTTGGGGGATGAATTCTATATCTAGTATAGAATCCTACCCTTAAGTGCCAAAGATGAAATTAAAAATATTTGTGCGCGAGACTTTAAATCTTATGCGCACAACTTTTAAACTTGAGCGCACAACTTTTAAACTTGAGCGCACAACTTTTAAACTTGTGCGCACAACTTTTAAACTTATGCGCACAACTTTAAATCTTGTGCGCACAACTTTTGATCTTGTGTGCACAACTCTTTTGATCTTGTGTGCACAACTTTTTTAATCTTGTGCGCACAACTTTTTTGAACTTGTGCACACAACTTTTTTGAACTTGTGCACACAACTTTTTTAATCTTGTGCGCACAACTTTTAAACTTGTGCGCACAACTTTAAATCTTATGCACACAACTTTTAATCTTGTGCACACAACTTTAGTAAACAGTTAATCAATAAAAGATGGACGGATAAACATATACTGCATTTTCTGGCATTGTAGCTTATTCGAATATTTAAGCCGTTAGCCGAAGGATCATGTGAGCTATTGTCATCAATAAGCGCTAGTCGTGAAAGGCGTGGTGTAGTGGTCAGCGCAATTTTCCGTTAATTTATCCATTTGTATATTTTGCTGGAGATATTTTAAGTCTCGTCATATGGTAATTAGTTTGCAACTTTATTGGAGATCAAGTATGACTTCCAGATGTCTAGTTTCTTAGAGGATGCAATAGATAACAGTACAATATAAAAACGAACTATATAAATCAGTTGCAAAAAGCTTAATTCATCAGATGGATACAAATAGAAATACATCTAACAAAAGCACAGGGTGTACGTGAACGGTTACTTGTATATCCCAACAACAAAAGGACACTAAGTAATGATCTGAGAGTACTCGCAGATAAAAATGTTGACTTTCGACTCTTTTTGGTGCCCCTATTTACATAATTGAAGGGGAAAAACAATAGCAAACTCTGATCTGTATTTGGTCCTGGTAAATCTTTCCAAGACATCAAGTAAATCAATAGACTGCAACTTCAAAGGATAAGGGTCATTGATGGGCCTTTTTTGTCCAAGCATTCAACAACCATTTGAAGATCATTTTACCAAGGTGCTAGAGATATATTGACAGGGCTTTAACATAACTTATCATGCAAATAACATATTTGTAAAGATATCTTGAACAATCAAACTATAACTAAACATGTAAATGAAGGAATCAGATTAAAAGTATTTGTTTTGCCTGCTTTTACTTCATTGTTGGACATACTTTAATCCGGTTAACATAGAGCGCACAAGCAATACAACTTCGTATTTAAAAGAAATGTATGTTTCGGAATCACTAACATGTTCGGGTTGTTGTCTCTTTGACACATTCCCCATTTCCATTCTCAATTTTATAACATATTAAGTTGTTGTGTGCCTGTGCTTTATACCTTGATGGTATGTTGATATGTTTGGACCAAAATTGATCCTTATCACCCAAACTACTTTACACAGATGTAGATATATCGAGTCTCTTTTTATGGGTGTGTGCCTGTAATTATGTAATATTTCATTGGTGTGCGTTGGTAGTCATTAAACCATTTCCTTCAGTTATAAAATGATCACACCAATGAAATAACGCAACCAATTATTCATTAGAAATAATTAACACATTGTGGAAAAATAATCAGCCTCAAAATGCCCTTGTTATCATGTAATCATACAAAAAAAAACTTTTAATGTAGTCCCGTATCGTTATAGACAGAAAAGATTCCGTCTTGAACTTGCATTGCGGTGAGACCGTGAAAAGCATCACTGTGACTTTGAGATGAAGAACAGCAATTAAACTGCTGTTCCGTTGCTTTGGGCTTTGTCAAGTGTATGTAGAAATTTTGTGTCACGAATTTATACACCATATTCATTGTTTCTTATTATCCAAACAATTATTGACGACAGATCTACACATGAATACAAAATGTACTATAATAAATCAACTATTTGCATCAGTATAGTCATTTGGGAAGTATGTGTGCAAGATATAAAGTTGAGGGTAGTTTTTTTTAATGATTTGTTACACATGAAGAATTTAACAACTCTACATTTTGTACGTGTTTCTGGTACAAGTTAAATAGGCTATGAATAAAAAGAGTCAACAATGATCAACATAAATTAAGTAAACAAAAAAAAACATGTACATGTATCTTTCAAGACTTCAATTTGGTAATTAAATGATGTCCATTACTCAAATATCATCAATAAGAAACCGTTAAATTCTGTTAAAATGAAGGATAATAGCTCTTTGTTACTTCCGAAAATTTCCCACTTGATCCAGACCATCTTGTAAAACAAACTGAATGGAATATCTGCCAGTTCTTTCAACATTTAGTCAGACGCTGTACAAAAGCATAAAAACAACTTTAATTTTGCCTGGACTATTTCTTTGATGTACTTTCTCAAGTACTGCATGACATCTCTATCAGCAGAAGAAATGTTTTCTAGAAAGATAAGGCTTCCTAAAACGTTCTTAACAGTCGATTGTTACGTATTGTAAAGCTGTTTTTTTTTTCGTTGGATTGATCAAGGTTCCCAAGTCTGAACAATGTTCTTTGGTTGCTGAACTAGTTCTTAATGTGAAATTTCCTTTATGATTAATAGGTTGAAATTGTCAGGTTTTCACGTTTTTTTACAAGAGTGGCTATCAAGAAAATCTGCAAGGTTTATTTTGCCGATCTCTAAAAAGTTTCTCAAAATCACATATCACAGCTTCATTCTCACATGGGAGTCCGGTACTAAAAAGATATCCATCATATCCTGTTTTACCTAACCAAACATTGCTTCTTTAATTATAACTCAGTCTAGTGAAATTGAACCATAAAAGATTTAAAGTTGTGCGCACAAGATTAAAAAAGTTTTGCGAACAAGTTTACAAACGTTGTGCGCACAAGATTAAAAGTTGTGCGCACAAGTTTAAAAGTGGAGCTCACAAGATTAAAAAAAATGTGCGCACAAGATAAAAAAAGTAGTGAGCACAAGATAAAAAAAGTTGTGCGCACAAGATTAAAAGTTGTGCGCACAAGAATTAAAGTTGTGCGCACAAGATTCAAAGTTGTGCACACGAGTTTAAAAGTTGACCGTACAAGATTAAAAAAGTTGTGCGCACAAGTTCAAAGCAGCTGTGTGCACAAGTTTTAAAAAGTTGTGCGCACAAGATTAAAAGTTGTGCGCACAAGATTAAAAGTTATGCGCTCAAGTTTAGAAGTTGCGCGCAAAAGATTTAAAGTCGCGCACACAAATATTTTTAATTTCATCTTTGGCACTTAAGGGGCTCCGTAGAATCCCACAGCAACAGCAAGCATTTTATCCCCAGTCCCACTAGGCGACGATCGTACTACGATCTGTGAAAAAAATGAAAATTTTGAAGATCGTAGTACGATCGTGTAGATCGCAGTAAGGTCGTATCACGGTCGTGGTCAGGTTTTCAAGATCGTGATGAGCGTGACCCACTTTGAACATGTTCAAAACAATCGTGGTGCGGTCGTGGCCAAATCAGGTCGTAGTAGAAGCGTAGTGAGAGCGCACTAAGATCGTAGTAAGATCGCAAAGGTCGCTGTACCATCGTAGTGAGAGCGTAGCGAAAGCGTGATTCTATTTGGAGAAACTGCGCTACGATCTCATTGCCACGTTATTACGACCTCACTACGATCATCACGTTCTCACCGCGACAAAACTACGCTTCCAATACGACTATACCACGCTGTTCACGACCATAGTACGATTCTAGCACGCCCTTGCCGTCCTCATCACGCTATTCTTACGACCTGACTACGTTCATACTACGACCATTATTCTCATTGTCATTTTCCCATAAAATATATTAATTCTCTCCAGGTTTTGTTTGTCTATATGTAATTGGGACTTCTTGTCTATTTTATTTAACGGCTCAACCATGCTTCTTGTTTTAATATAGATTAGACCGTTGGTTTTCCCGTTTGAATGGTTTTACACTAGTAATTGCTGGGGCCTTTTATATCTTGCTGTTCGGTGTAAGCCAAGGCTCCGTGTTGAAAGCCGTATCTAGGCCTATAATTGTTACTTTTAAAAATTGTTACTTGGATTGAGAGTTGTCTCTTTGGCACTCATACCACATCTTCCTATATCTAATGACACATCTGTTTCATATCTGCTATCGTTCACTAAAATATCGTCATTTCAGCTTTAAGGACCAGCAATATATTGTAATTTAGGTCGGATTTATCGGTCCGACATCTCTACTTGATCAAGATTCGTTACTATCAGAGCTCTATCTACCTCTACATCAACTCTAACACCACGACCACGTGTTCAAGAAGATTTTGGTGGCTTGATTGTATTTTTTTTCGAGAAATATACGTATTAATTAGAAAAAGAACTGAAGGAATGATACTGTATTGATATGGAACACGATGTTGACGTTATTGCTCAGAGTGTAGTAAGATCGATTACACTACGGTTTGAACGTAGTGTAATCGTGGTAAGAACGTGCTATAATCGCAGTAGAAGCGTGGCAAGATCGTGTTGTAATCGGATAACTCGTGGTATGGTCGTAGTAAGAACGTGACGAGCGTAGAAAGATCTTGATAAGCGTAGTAAGGTCGCAGAATAAGCGCGCTGAGAACGTGTTATAATCGTAGCGGGATCGTTGTAGAAGCGTAATGAGGGCGTAGTAGCATCGTGAAAGCAACGAAAATTTACATTTTCATGCCGCTCATAACGCGACCTCACCACGATCAGAATTTAATTTAGATCGCGGTGAGCGTGGTGCGATCGTGGTCTAGTGGGACTGGGGCTTAAATTGTAGACCACCACAACACCTTCGTTTTAATGTGAAGGTCTTTTCATGAAAACAAGAATATATAGGATTTAATAATTTGAGATGAGTTTGAAAAGTTTTTAAAGATACTTAACAGTTAATTGAATGAAATAGATCTGACTTGTACCACATACAGACATTGTGTGGAATAAAATGTGTAATCTAGGCAATTACGAATTAATATGATGTAGGGGGTTGGGATGTGAATGTGTCCTCTGCATGGGTACAAAACCTATGGTCAATTAGAAACGACTTATCAAGGCAAAAGAGTGGGGGATATAAATCATTTTTGGAGTTATTAATGAGGCATTAATTGACACAAGAAATTAATCATATTGTTCAGTAGAGAAAATGGCATAGCCTGTAAGAACATATATGATTTAAGGGTTGGACAATCATTTAACCATGAAAGTTAAAGGTCAATTAATTGGACCTTGAGATCAACGGTAAATGTCATAATGATGTTTACATTTGGTTTAATGTAATCTACACTAGTTTCACATAAGATTTGTCCACATCTATACACCTTGTTTAGTTACCTGTCCATAAGATATGTTCACACTTGTAAACTACATGTCATTTAAATGTTTATGACGTAAAACCGAACTAAAATTTTAGAACAACTTTTCTAGCAGTAAGGGAACGACCATTTGACTTTAAAAAAAAAGGGGGGGACAGATTTAAAAAAAAAATCGGGTCATACAGATGATTAGAATAAAAAAATAGTCTGAATCCAAAGTTTCCCCATACGTTATAGTGTTAAATATTGAATTGGTACCATCGATAAAATTTGAATATTAACTTTCGCGCGAGAAAAAATTCGGACTCAGACCCCCCCCCCCCCCCCCCCCCCCCCCCCATTTTTTTTAAAATATAGTGGTTGCTCCTTTAAGAAAGTCATTTTGGATGATTTGCAGTAGTTTAAAGATGTCTCGACTACGCATTAAAAATGAAGGCTGCATCAGCGTGCTTATAGACAAAGAAAAAGAATTGCGATGTTAAGGATCAATACATGTCTATATTTTCTGTTTGTTTCAAATGGTATTGTTTCTACAAGTTGTTTTTTTTTTTGGCAAAAGGAGAGGGTGGTATTTTTTTTTATTTCTAAATGTATTTTAACGGATCTGAGATTCTACACAAACAAACAATTAACCTCACCCTTTTTCAGTAATGCATTTATGAGTGAATCGTTGTTTGAGTAAAGACCAGTGGCAAATATTTCTGTCAGTGTGTACGTCCAGTTGATTTGGGAAGACTATTTCTAAGGAATGTGAACACGGCCTAAGACTGTTATGATATCTAAATCATGGCTATACACTGTATGCCAAATATCACAAGTCAATGTATAAAAACTAAATAAGTGTAGACCCGGACAAGTGTGTATGAGAATAAAATTCCAAAAAAGAAGAAGAATAGTTATGTTTAGCATTCATTTCATTTTGGAAGCCAGGGAAAAATGACAATTACAGAAAGAACTGAGTACAGAATAAACTGAGGTTTCTTTCACGATGAAATGGACTACGGTTTGAATGGTTTTACAGTAGTAATTGTGGGGCCCTTTATAGCTTGTTGTTCGGTGTGAGCCAAGGACCCGTGTTTAAGACCGTACTTTGACCTATAATGGTTTACTTTTATTAATTGTTAATTGGATGGAGAGTTGTATCATTGGCACATCTTCCTATATTTATGAAACATTTTTGTTATCTGTAATTAGGATGTGGATACTGTTAATGACGAAAAATGGTTTCACTTTCCTGTCAGTGTCAAATGATTTGTGAAATATCATGTAAAATGCATGTATGTGATTATTTTGCATTTTTTATTTTTTCGTTTTTTGTAATTTGTTTTTTTAAATGAACTACAGTTATAATTGGACATGCAAGTTACTAATAAAGGTATATAAGATTGGGTTATGATGAAGGTTGTCGCCTGTTTAAACGTTTACACATGCTGCGTGTGTTTGCACGGAACCTGTTCATCAATGGTTGTTGTGGTTCATACGTGTTCCTCGTTTCTAGTTTATTTTTATATAAAGATTAAACCGTTGGTTTTCCTGTTTGAATTGCTACATTAGTCACTAGTGTGTCCTTGATAGCTTCCTGGTCGGTGTAAGCCAAAGCTCTGTGTTAAAGGTCGTACTTTGATTGTTTACTTTTCACATGTTGTTTTCTGGAAGGAGAGTAGTATCATTGGCACTCATACCACATCTTCTTATTTCTATATATGTTGCAAAAGTTATTTCTTTTGGGTGAATGTGTATGTTTAAGCGCGGATTCATATAAGATGGTTTCTTACAATATGAACTCTTTTATTAATTCATTGTACAATTAAATAAATATGAGAAATGAATTAAAACGCCTGATATCGTGGGTTCTGACAGCGGCCTGGTCAAACATAAGACTTAAAAATTAGTATTTGCTGATTTCCGTTAATCAATTGGCATGAAGGGGTAAGACTAGTTGGATCGGAGTGTCAAGTTAGGGTAATATGTCTTCCTGCGGACTGTAACCTTCTTAGCTTACACAATAAAAATTAATGAAACAAACAACCCAAGCAGCAACACGATGTCCAAAAGTTAGCACTTTGTGTAAACATAAATTATTATTGAAATAGTCAATTTTATAAATTAACTGTTAACAAAACTTTATATTGTTTGCAAAAACTACGAAAGAACTAGATACCATTGAGATGGGAGCCATCTCTGTGGGCCCCGCTGTCAATAACGTGTGGTAAATAAGTTGTATGGATAATCTGATATGAAGTATTATTTGAAGTTATTACATAGTCTCATGTGTGATTTTATTCGAAGATTTTAAGTTAAAACTGATAAATATTCTGGGTTGTCAACTGAAACCAAAGTTTTTTTTAACCTTGACCTTTGACCTAGGAAGTTTTACATACATCATGACATGCCATCTGGTGGTAGTTAAAATGGATGTCAAGTACAAACTTTGAAATCATAACGGTTATCTAGATATGGAGCGGATACGATCTTCACCACAGGACACAGGGTTGTCAACTGAAACCAAAGTTTTTTTTACCTTGACCTTTGACCTAGCAAGTTGTACATACATCATGACACGCCCTCTGGTGGTGGTTAATAAACATGTAAAGTATAAAGTATGAAATCATAATGGTTCTCTAGATATGGAGCGGACACAAAGTTAAAGTGTTACGGACGGACGGACGGACAGACTGATCACTATAGGGCGACCCGCCAAAAGGCGGGGCCCTAATAACCTTTACTATCTGTATTTCGCAAAAAAACCCAAAAAAACGAAATGTTGAGCCGTTTATTGTCTTTTAACATTTTTGTTATACAACCGTCATATGAGTCTTTTGTATACGAAACACGTCTTACAAGCAAGATATCTTTAATTATGATGCGTTTTATTCCTTTCATATTCAATACTTATGTTATTTTCTTTGACGTGTAAATATCTGATTAAAATATAAAAGAAGCTTTTATTCTTTTGAATATGTTTAAATTCATTATACATGTAATGCTGTTATTTTAGAAAATATATGATTGATTGAATGTTGTTTTCTGACCGTCTAGTGAAAAATACTTTCTGCATGCAAATTTTAACGGACGATATGTAGAGAATCATTTGCAAACAAGAAATACGAAGTAACACGCGTTGTCGTAAAGATAGAACAGCGGGAGGCGGGTGACAATTGCAAATAATAAGTCCAATAAATTCGACACCATGACCAAAATAACTAAAAATACATAATTTAAATCATAAAAGTGTTAAAAAGTTTTGATTAATCTTGATTATTTTAACACTTACACAATTAACTAATTAAAAGTGTCACATGGTGTCTTCTCATGTCATAGGAATTACAATGTATGTTATTATTAACAGTTCTGTAGTTTATTTTCGCCATCTGTATTTATATTAAATGATTGTCTAAAATGTTAACTTGGCATGCCATACTTGGTAGAAATTCGGACGTGAAAGAAAGCACTTTTCACAAAAGTGTCAACAGAGATTAAAACATTCCAGGACGACGATTTCGTCAATTATGAAACAAAATACGTATATATGCACTGTTTGAGTATGAACTATGGAACGCCGTAGCTGCCTTATGTGTACTTGTTTTTAGATACGCTTATACTTTTCAATATATGCACATAGTTTTTCTATATATGCACATACTTTTTCTCTATATGCACATAGTTTACTTTATATGCACATAGTTTTTCTATATATGCACATAGTTTTTCTATATATGCACATAGTTTTACTATATATGCACATACTTTTTCTCTATACGCACATACTTGTTCTCTATATGCACATAGTTTACTTTATATGCACATAGTTTTTCTCTATACTAAAAACTGCAAATTTTGTTTTGAAAGCAGACTTATTATATCAGGAGTTAAAACTTTAAACTACAATCGTTAAGTGTTGTTGACTTCAATTGTTACCACGGAAAGACAGAGAATCCATAGCAACATCCACTAAAAACCTGCATAAAAGAAATTTATGTAAAAAAATATATAAAAAAAGGGTTCAAATTGGAATATGACTTCATTCTTTGCTTCACTCAAAGTCTTGTCTGGGATTTTTTCTTCAGATTGTTCAATAAATGTAATATGTCATGAAAAATAAGGGTTTTGGGGGGGGGGGGGGGGGGGGGGGGGGGGGGGGGGGGGGGGGGGGGGGGGGGGGGGGGGGGGCTTGGACAAAGGGGGGGAGGGGATAAGTTGTTTTTTTTAAATGTTGCATACAAGTGGATACTTGAAAAGATAATTGCATTTCGACGTCCGAAGAAAACATTGGTTTTCGCACTATTACTTTAGTGTAAGTTAATAGAAATCTATGAAATTTTAACACACGGTTATTTACCACAAAAAGAAGGTTGGGATTGATTTAAGAGTTTTGGTCCCTATAGTTTAGGAATAAGGGGCCAAAAGGGGGCCCATTTATACATTTTTCTTGGTTTCACACAATAACTTCAGTATAAGTAAATAGAAATCTATAAAATGCAAACACAATGTTAAAAAAGAACACTAAAGAAAGGTTGGGATTGATTTCGGGAGTTTTGGTCCCAAAAGTTTAGGAATTAGGGACCAAAAAGGGGCCGAATTAAGCATTTTTCTTGGTTTTCGCACCATAACTTTAATTGAAGTACTAGTAAATAGAAATCTATGAAATTTTAACACAAGGTTTATGACCATAAAGGAAGGTTAGGATTTATTTTGGGAGTTTTGGTCCCAACAGTTTAGTAATAAGGGACCAAAAGGGTCAAAATTAAATTTTGTTTGATTTCATCAAAAATTGAATAATTGGGGTTTTTAAATATTTTCCGCATCTGTCCCTATAACCTTTACAAAGGCTGCATTTATCCCGAGATTTGGAATGGAACCACTAAGCTGAGAATGTCTGCATAAATACAAGATTAACAAATCTTATGAAACATGTACACACAGAGATCAAGTTTGAATTTTATTGGTTTCACTGTTAACTGTATAATTTGCCTTCTATGGCCTGGTTAACTTAAGAAATTTCTAAAAGTTACCATTTGATCTTAGGAGAACCTTTCTGGAGCCCTCTTTTCGTCATACATACACTACTTTATTTTTCAACTTTCATGTAGATTTTTTTTTATCTTTTCGGAATTATGGTATGTAACCGTCTCATTAACAATTATACCACATCTTCTTTTTAAAATTAACAGAAAAGAAAAAAAAAAATATGTATGTATGACGAAAAGAGGGCTCCAGAAAGGTTCTCAAATGGTAACTTTTAGAAATTTCTTTAGTTAACCAGGCATGCATGCTATTATTCCGACAGCCCATTGGTCCGACAGCCCATTAGTCCGACAGCCCTTTGGTCGGACAACCCATTAGTCCGAAAACCTATTTGTCCGACAGCACATTAGTCCGACAACCAATTAGTCTGACAACCCTTTAGAACCCCAATAGTCCGACAATCCATTGCTCCGACAGCCCAATAGTCCAACACTTATCAAGTCAAGCATAAGGGTAACAGGATAAATAAAATTGTCTGTCTGTATTATTACGTTTAGATATAAAAACATGTTTTAAAGAAATAATTCCGTATATATAACATCAGACTTAGGTAGTTCGAATACTTTCTATATACTCAATTCGAAATCTGTATATAGAATAAAACAGAACAGAATATTTCATTTTTCCAAATTAAAGGGTCTATACAGAGCATATAAACAACATTTTCGGCTCTCCCTTGACACCATTTGCGATTATGGTCTTGAGGAAACGATGATAGTCCGTCGGACGGGGACGATAAATGGCTGAACCGTGTTAAGAGAGAGCCACATCTCTTGCACGTTAAAGACACCCTTGTAGATTTCGAAAAAGAGTAGGCTAATGCCGCTACAAGGCAGCACTCGCACCCGCAAAGTGGAGAGGGATTAATATAAGTTGCAAAACTTGTTTCCCAATCCACTATAAATAAATATGTTTAAACTATAAAAACAACCGGTGATGGTGCAAACTACTGATGATACCTCGCCCAAATGTTTAGGTTTTGAGTTTTGAATCTGAAAAAAGCATCACACAGTATAGCTGACTAAAATAAATCCCGAATCCAATTTTCAGAAATCATTGTATTTAATTGTAGTTCCTCCAAAAAATATGACGATTTTTTTAACTTGGCTGTCATGTGAAAAGTGTTCGGAAAACAGGAAGTGGTTTAGTGATGAATCTGAAAACTTATCACACGATATAGCCGACTACAATAAACCTTTCAGAAATCCTTGTAATGTAGTTCATGAAAAAATTCAACGAAAATATTCATGGGACGGAGGGATGAACTGGACGGTTGGAAGGACGGACAGACAGACAGAGGCAAAACAGTATACCCCACTTTTTTGAAGCGGCGGTAATAT